>NW_026068325.1:44880-53454 GCF_014885135.2 Alexandromys fortis
TACCCTACCCCTCTCCCCCTCCCAGCAGGACCAGTGTTTCCAAGCTTTCATCAAGGAATAGGGGACTCTGCCTGTGGGCTAAGTAACTACTGCACATTGCTTCCAGTGAAAGACAGGTTTTTCTGGGTCTACTTTAACTTGTAAGCCTTAGGACTGACTAGCAGGTTATCAGTATTTCAGGGGTAACTTGGCTGTCTTTATTATTTTAAAACATGGGCCAAACATGGCAGTGCAATCTTGTAACACAAGCACTGGTGGATCTCTGTGAGTTCAAGGCTTGCTTATCTATTTAGTGAGGGTCCAGGACAGCCAGTGCTATGTAGGGAGACCCTGATCCCAGAAAACAAAAGATTAAAAATGAAAATCCTCACTTAAAAATGTTTATATATCAAATATAATATATATTATTGTACTTTATAATTATATTTTATATATTAATAAATTTTAAATATAGTTTCCATATCCTTTGTTCTAGTCACCTAGAGAGCCCAAGTAAAACAATAGTTAAAGATTGTTTTTGTACTTTCTTCAATTTGTGTAGAAAGCAAATGTCTAGATTACCACTGCTATGGAACCATTTTATTCTTCTTTTGTGTGCTTAACTCTAAAAACTCCAGGTTCACAAACAAAGTGGGTTTTGTGTCTTACACACTGGTGATCCCATGTTGAATCCCCCTATTCTAGAGAGACTCTATTATGTTCCTTCATGCACAGGAGAGTTTGACAGTAATATGGGAAGTTTTGACTTCTTTCCTCAACCATGGTCCTCTACATAAGCTCAAAATTTTCTCTAAATTTGTAAAAAAGATTGTTTTTAGGAGAGAAGGATCATTGTCTATAAAGGAAGTTGAGGGAAGCAGATTTTAGCAAAGGAAGATGTAAAAAACCTGCACAATTCCTGTAAGGCCTTGGATAACTCAGACAGGAGCACTTTCCGAGACTGTGGGATCAGGCTTAAAGTATACCCTCTAAATTCCACTGCTTTCAGACAGGAATGCAGGTAAAAAAGAAAATGTAAGCCCAAGCTGGAAAAGGGTTGTAGTGGAGTCAGAATCTGTGAGATCTGACAAAAAGAGTAAGTCAGTGGACAACAGTCTATATCATAAGTCAGCAACTACTACGATTAAGGAACATCAAGGAGGTATGTTTATATATTATCAACACAAATCAAAACATTTTTGTTATTAAAATAAACTATAAAATACCATCATAATAATTTTGAAGTTGATATGCACCTCTTTAAAAATGTCACAGTATTAATAACAGACACATCATGGTAATTCTGTATTTAGAATATGTTCATTTTGCATGACTAAAACCATACACATACTGAACAACTACTGCTCTCCTCTTCTCTACATCAAGATAAACCTATTCCCCCTTTTGTTTCAACGTTAATGTAGATACTATGTATGAGTGGGCTCTTTCAGCAGTTGCCTCTTTATGATTATCCTATGCTATGGACTGGATATAATTTGAGTGAAGTCTCTCAAGGTTCATATGTTGGAACCTTGGTTTTCAGTGTGGGGATGTTGATAGGTAGTGAAAACATTAGTAGTAGAGAAAACTACAAGGTGACTGTGTCAAGTGGGTCACCTTTTTGGGACCATCATGTGTAATACTTGTCAGACTCCATTTAGCTCACTTGGTGGTGCATTGTTAGAGAAAGCCTGACTCCTGAATTCCTTTATTGTTTTTTGTTTTCTCATGGTTTTCTCCCTCCTGTTACTATCCCAGCCTTACCACCACATGGCAGGAGGTTATGAAGCAGCTAAAGGTGTACTCAACAGAGGAGAAACAAATGAAAAAAAAACTGATCTTGTCGTTTCAGCCTTCAAATAAACATGTTTCCTTTAGAAAATAAGCAAACCGTTGGCTTTTTAATATTAATTTAGTATTTTGTCCTCAAATTGGATTACTGGGTTGTCATATGACTCACATGACAGATTCCTTCTCCTTGTGGGGCAGGGATAAGGATTCATAGACGTATTGCAGTGCGCCTTGAACTTTAACTGAGAATAATGTTGGATTTCTGACCTCCTACCTCCATCTCCGGAGTGCTGGCAATACAGGTATGCTTTACTCTGCCTCTAGTGCTAGGGATCAAACTCTAGCAGGCCACCAACTCCCAAGTCCTGATATGGAGACTTGTTATTAGTTAGGAATGCTCAGCCTTATCTTAGCCTTACCTTTCTTCTTATCTACCTTTTGCCTCGGGTCAAAAATGAACCTTCCCTTCATTCTCTGTAGCTTACTTACCGGTTTCCTCAGGGTCTGGCTGGTTGGAGGCCGCCTGGCTTCTGGCCGCGAGGAGGTCTTCCTTCTCCTTAGTTCTTCTCTAGTTTCCTTGAGCCTAGATTTCTCCGGTACTTATACTCTCTGCCTGCCAGCCCCGCCTATCGCTCTACTGCCTAGCTAGCTATTGGCCAACCACGTTTTCATTAGAAAAATCAAGTTCCTCAGACAGACAAGGTGAAACAACAGCCCATCTTTACATAATTAGACAAATGCAGCATAAACAAAAGCAACACACCTTTACTTAGTTAAAGTAATCTTCCACAACATCAAGGCAAGGGCTTCAATGCACGTCTGTGTGTGTCTGTGCATTTTAACCTCCAGCTCCCTTGCCTGAAACTCGCAAACTGGGTAATTGCCGCGCACCGCACCCCTGTGTCTGCGATAGCCCCCTTGAAAGAGAGACAGCGACACGGGTCATCCTTGAATTCCCCAAGAATGCCCCTTTTATTGTGTTCAGGGGCAGATTATATAGAGATAGCCACGGCCCAGGAAATCCACCAGAAATCACTCTCCCTGCCATCAGGAACTGCTGAAGGGTTCGTGCTCAGAGCAGCTGTAGGCACCCAGATCAGGGGATTACAAGAAATTCAGGATCTGGGGTCTCACTGCTCCCAACAGTAGTCCATCTTGAAACTGGGATGGTCACTGTTAAAGAAAACTTGCAAAAAAAAAAAAAAAAGAAAGAAAGAAAGAAAG
Organism: Alexandromys fortis; assembly: GCF_014885135.2. Classification (NCBI taxonomy): domain Eukaryota; kingdom Metazoa; phylum Chordata; class Mammalia; order Rodentia; family Cricetidae; genus Alexandromys; species Alexandromys fortis. Next base: position 47,875 of record NW_026068325.1, read on the forward strand.
AAAAAAGAAAACTTGCATTTTACCCAGATTGTTGCACTGTTTTGCTCACTTTGGGTAATGAAACCTCTTGTTTCATGAGTTCTCATGAAGGTATTAAAATTCTTATAATTTTGTAGAGTCAGTACTTCAGAAGGGTAACAAGATCTGGGACATCCTATTACAATATCTTCCTGTAAAAACTAAGTTTTCTTGATGTACAAATCATAAAATCAAACATGTGAGATGATCATCTACAAAAGTAAGGCTTTTGGGGTACTAATTGGAAGTGTACTCCTGTTACATGTGGAATGCTAATCTTAGTGCTAGGAAACCATCTATCATACCTTGCTAGCTAATATTCTTATAGTGAATACATGTCATATATTGTCTGCCTACTTTTAATCCCAGCACTTGGGAGGCAGAGGCAGGCGGATCTCTGTGAGTTTGAGACCAGCCTGGTCTACAGAGCTAGTTACAGGACAGGCTCCAAAGCCACAGAGAAACCCTGTCTCGAAAAACAAAAATAAATAAATAAATAAATAAATAAATAAATAAATAAATAAAATTAGTATTTGACATTATAATAATCAGGTGATCTACATGATATTACAAGCTGTAGCCTTGTCAGGTAGGAAGTAAATTAATGGAAGTAGATTATAGGTTTATTATAAAGAAAGCCTTGCATAAGTCCTCCAAAGATCTTTAAAATGACATTCATCTTTATGTAAACCAAAGAACTGAAATGAATTTTTAAGTACATTTTTTGAAATTCTGAAACCTTTCATTTAATCATTTTTAGCCTTCATCCTTATTTATTTAGAATTCTAATAATATCCAGCCTCTGGTGACAAGCTGTGAAGGTCACATGAAACTGAGTAGTAAAATTATGCAAACTACTAAAATATACCAACTAAATATATTTAATAAATTTAGTAATTAAAACATAAACATACTTTATTTCTTCTTTTGTTTGGTTTTTAAAGACAGAGTTTTTCTGTGTAATAGCCCTGTCTATCCTAGAACTATTTCTTGTAGACCAGGCTGGCCTCTAAATCACAGAGATCTGCCTCTCTCTGCCTCTGGAGTGCTGGGATTAAAGGCAAGTACCACTATGGCCTGGCAAAGTTTTTACATTTTTTTTAATATGTGGTTTCTCTATGTAATATCTCTGCCTGTCATGGAACTAGCTCTGTGGACCAGGATGACCTTGAACTCACAGAGATCCACCTGGCTTATATGCTACCACTGCCCTGGAATGCATTTAATTTTATATTAAATTGAAACATAAAACCAGAATAAGCTATTCCCATTATCTTATATCAAAATAAAAATAGAATAAAATATTTATAACTTTATTTTAATATGAAAGAGGGAAAGGGATATTCATTTCCAAAAAGTATCCAATGACAAAAAGTGAAATATTGTAGAATTGAATACTATATTTAAAAATGATTACTTGGGTATTCACATTATACAGAAAGAAATTTGGAGAACATTTTTTGAGACTAGATTTTAATAGAATAGGTTAAAATTGAATAAAAGCATAAAATTGCATCAAGCTAAATGCCTTTATAGACCCACAAAGCACCTTGAGTGTTGCTATTCCTGATGGTAGAGAGGGTTTTAGCAGTTTGATTTTCTAACTGAAAAATATCAAATGATGGCCTATATTAAGACTGCTAAAATACCACATATGTACTGGTTTTATGTAGAAGGAAATCATGAGCTCAGAAAGAATGAAATATTTTAGAATATTTGTTATTTAAGACTTACCCCCCACCTGTAAGATATATGAGATAGAATATTCACTGAAATTATTGAGAGTAGATTTGTGGTAGTGTACTGGTGTAGAATAGCTCTATGATTACACTTGTGTAAGGTCAGAAATCTAATATGTATTGTTGTCTTTGAACTGGATTGCATAAATAAAATGAGATTAATTAGATATCAGAGAGGTAGGGACCAAGTTGTAGCATTCAAGTAAAAAGGGTAAAGCCAGTTTTGTTACCTTCATGGTCAACAAAACAATCAGAATACTCAACTCAAATATATCTATGACATTAAAAAGTCCATGATATCTTCACTGGTTCAACTTAGACCAATTGTTGTCAACCTTCCTAATATTATAACTGTTTAATACTTCATGTTGTGGTGACCCTAAATCATAAAATTATTTTCACTGCTACTTTATAATTCTAATTTTGCTAATGTTATGAATCATAATATAAATATCCATGTTTTCTAATGGTCTTAGGCAACCTCTGTGAAAGGTTCTTTTGACCCCCAAAGGGGTCACAACCAATAAGTTGAGAGCCATTACATTAGACCAATTTTTTCATGGTTTAAAACTTTCTGCTTGAAAGTTATGGCCACTCAATTAAATATTAAACACGAGCCCCATTTTCGAACCAGAATATCTTGAATGGAGAACCATGGCCTTTATGGAAGACCCTAGATTTGATGCGAAAATTCACAATTATTTAATTTCCTAGCAAATCTAGATACTGAGATTGTCTTATTAAAATTAACATCATTTGAGTAATACCTTCAAATGATAAAATTTCAAGTCACTATTATATAGTATTATATAGTATTTTTTTCATTTCTGGTTTTGTTTTAAAACAAGGACTTACTATATAGCTTTTTTTGGTCTGAAACTACATAAAGTACTACATGCTGGCCTAGACCTCAGAGTTCCACTTGTCCCTGCTTCCCAAATTCTGGGATCAAAGTCATGCACAACCAAGGCCAGATATATAATGTTTAATTCCCTAAATCTCTACCCCAGTCCTCCATTTGTAGAATTTTTACTGACTTGTTCAGAAAGAGAAAGAAGAATCTATTTAAATATTCAGTAAAAATGGGAGAACGTCTAGGGTGTGGCATTGACTCTTACATTGTTTATGGCAAAATATGCGGCCACCCTGAAATATCGATTCAAGCCTACTGCTCTTCATTGAAAGTGCTCTTAAAGTGAGATGGAAAATAACAAAGAATATATTCATTAATCATAGTCATAGCCAGTGCTCTAGAACTGAAATTCTAGTTTCATCTTCTGGTTCATCTTATGTATTTGAATGCCAAAGGAGTTCAAGTTGTTCAGGATCATTGCTAGGTAGCTGCTAAAACCTCAGGTCCTTTAACTTCACCAAGTGTTTGGTGATGAACTCCTTGGGCTCTGATCACAAAATGGTTTCTTGAAATTACACATCTATAATATTCAGGACATCCAAGGCATCCTTCTCAGTAACGCAGTGGACCTTAATAAAGATTGCATACAAACTAAACATCAGGAGTCTTCTCTTGGGCATGCCTCTTCCCCTTCTTCCCCCTTATCCATCTCCTTATCATAGGTGAAGTTGAGACTATTGCCTGAAGCATAGAAGTGGTTGGTAGATTATACTTTCTTCACTTCAAAGTTAAATTCAGTTATGTGTGCTCCCAGGCTATCTTGAGGAGACCAGGAAACCAGAAATATCCTCTTCGATCTTGGATGACGTTTTGCTCATTTACTTTTCCAATAGTTAATTTCTATTAAACATGAACAGAGCAAATTAAAAGTCTAACTTTTCAGCTAATCCAGAAGATTTCTAGACAAATTCTCAATATCTTGTAGGTAACACAAAATGCTTAGATGCTTTGGCCTCTTCCTGGCTACCCAAGACATCATCTTGTTCAAAGTCATAGTTCTGCTGGTAATTGGTGAGAATCATAAACAATGCACTGAGACCCAGGGGGACTCAAGTCACAGAGGTACACAACTTTTAGAAACTGTAGCTGACACTTTCTTTTATGGATCCTCTTTTACAGCATAGAAAAATATTACATTCCTGGGATGTCTAGTATTCTCCAGGGTGTTCAGAGTCTCTACTCCTAGAATTTGATAAGAAAGATGGTCAAGCTATATGCAAACCTCTATAAGTTAGAGACTTCTTAGACATTTATTATGTTCCAGAATATGCAGAGTTTTCTCTCTCCTTTATCCCTTTGTGTAGATTTTAATGATTTTTTTTTCCAAATAACTATTTTTCTTTTAAAAATCTCTATTATAATTTTCAAAATTATTTTAAATGATTGAAAATTTCACATAGTATATTCTTATCATATTCACCAGCCCTCTTCTTTTTTTTTTTTTTTTTTTCTTTTTTTTTTTTTTCGAGACAGGGTTTCTCTGTAGCTTTGGTGCCTGTACCGGAACTAGCTCTTGTAGACCAGACTGGCCTCGAACTCCCAGAGATCCGCATGCCTCTGTCTCCCAAGTGCTGGCATTAAAGGTGTGCGCCACCACCGCCCAGCCCACAAGCCCTCTTCTAAGTCCTCCTAGACATATCTCTTTACCAACCTAACTTTTAAACTTTATATATTGGAAAAGTTTGAGTTCAATTTCTGCTTCTCATATACTTTTAGCAGTAGAGCTATCCACTGGAGCATAATCCACCTACCAGGGTCTACATTCTTACATAAAATTGATTCTCCCTCTCTCAGCAGCTATCAAATTACAATATCTCCTAAGATATAAGTAAGACTTTGTGCCTATTTCATACATCCATGCTAGAATTTTTTCTGACTTGCACTTGTTTAGGGCTTATTCACTGTGTCACAACTACTGTAAGTTCAGATGACTAACTGACCTGTTGTTTCCAGAAAATTTTGTTTCCTTTTAGTCATCTATGACCTCTGGCTCTTACAGTCCTTTTGCCCACTCTTTCACTATGATTGTTGAGTCTCATGGGGGTATGATATAGATGTCTTATTTAGGGCTCAGCACTCTGTAGTCTTTTCCCCTGCACCTTGATAACTAATGAGTCTCTGTCATCTGTCATGTAATGCAAAGAAAAAGAAAGGCTTCTCTGATGATGGTTAGAGATATGCTAATTTATAAATATGGTGATACGTCCCTATCAATTTAATGCTATATATAATATGTCTAGCATAATAATAGCAGTAGATTCTTCCTAGTGCCTATGACTTATCTATCCACAGATTCTTGGCCATAACAATCATGCCAGGTGTGGATTCTTACCTTGTAAAGTGGATCTTGCATTCAATCAGAAAGTAGCTAGCTAGTTATTTATTCTTCAAGCATTACTGCCATTATTGCATCAGTGGATATATCATCCTGTGGCTATCATTATTGTAGCTCACAATAGTTGCATATGTTACAACTGATGACTTTTCTTCTCCTGCAGCAGTGTCAATAGCATCTTGCAGGACTACGAAAGGTGGCCAGTAGGGATGAAGCTTCTGGGAGACCGCTAGCTTGATTTCTCCATGTTCTGTGACTAAAGTATGTGGTTTCTTCAGCAATAGAGTCTCAGTGTCAAGATCTAGAGGGTAACCAAGGGAAAAGGCAGCAATCTGTAATGTTTGGAGGTCTATAGACCCCACTTACCAATAATAGTAACCTATTTCTTTTTTTTTTTAATATAATTTTTTTATTGAAAAAAAAAAAGATTTCCGCCTCCTCCCCGCCTCCCATTTCCCTCCCAGTCTCCCTTTTCCCCCCTCCTCCCTCTCCTCTCCCCCTCCCCCCCACTCCTCTCCCCCTCCCTCTCCAGTCTGAGGGGCAGTCAGGGTTCCCTGCCCTGTGGAAAGTCCAAA
>NW_026068325.1:59994-81705 GCF_014885135.2 Alexandromys fortis
CACCTAAACAGGGCCGCCTGGTAGCCCAGTGATCCAGGGACAGAAGGAAGGACAGGGCAGGCAGTGCAGGATCCAGGAGAACACAGGAGCCCCTGGAGCCCAGGCTGAGGGTGCCGGGCTCTCTTACTGGGGACCTTGAGGCTCACTGCTCTGTAACCTATTTCTTACACTGGAGTTTTTGTGGTATCTTAACTAGGGGATTTTTTTTTTTTTACCATGTTATAGGGTAACTCCATTTAGACTCTTTTTATATATGTATAGATGTATAGCTTAGAAGTCTTCTAGAGTAGTAAGTTTCTATACAACTGTTTCTGCAGGTGTTCAGTGTTAGTTCTTCTCCTACCCTCTACTATGTTTTGTTCTCCCACTCCAACTCCATTTAACTCTTCTTGTTCCACTTTACTGCTTTTTTTCCCTTTATACCACTGTGTTCTAGCCACACTTCCTTCAAAGCCCCTCCCCACGTTTCCTCACTAGTTTTCTGACCTATATAGGTATTACAAAAGAAAGATGCATCAAATGTAAATATCTAAAGTTAGCATTCATATATGCTAGAAAACATGTAATATTTCTTCTTTCTGGATCTAAGTTACCTTACTTAGAATGATTATTCTAAGTAAGTTCAACCATGCATCTGTAAATGTAATCATTTCATTTTCTTAACAGCTGAAAAATATTCTTTTGTGTTAATGTACCACATTCCATTATCCATTTCTCAGTTGATGAACATCTAGACTATTTCTATTCCCTCTCTATTGTGAATAGAGCAGCAATGAGCATGGTTGGGAAAATAGCACCATAGTAGGATATATTATACTTTTAATGAGATTTCTTTGGGGATAATAGGAAGTACTAAGTAGAAATTTCAGATATTATAGTAATTTAGAAGCATTTCTTCTTTCTTTCATACCATTTGATACTTAAATTCAAGGCTTTTGCCCTACCAGAATACCAGATATGTAAATGAGAAAATAACATGGTAATTGTATTTGTGATGGTTAGAGAACTAAAGAAAGGGGGAAAAACATTGATTGCTTTTAGAGAAGCCAAGGAAGGGTTCATAGACAGTGACAGTGGTTAACAAAATGCTTACAAAATAAAGATTTACATCTAAATAAATTCTGCTGCATAGATGTGGATAGAGTTAGAAAGTAGTTCTTGAAATGACTATTTTTTTCAAACAAATAAATTATTTCATAAGCTTTCATTTTTATAAAAAGGACCTGGAAAAATATGGGAACAAGAGAGATCAGCTTTGCCAGGCGTTGGAGGGGGAGAGTAATGAAGAGATTACTGGGAAGGGGGTACATTTCAGGGTCAGGTCAAAACCTGCACAGAGGAATCTTCCAAGAATCTACAAGGATGGGGCTGGAGAGATGGCTCAGTGTTTAAGAGCATTGCCTGCTCTTCCAAAGGTCCTGAGTTCAATTCCCGGCAACCACATGGTGGCTCACAACCATCTGTAATGAGGTCAGGTGCCCTCTTCTGGCCTGCAGATATACACACAGACAGAATATTGTATACATAACAAATAAATAAATATTTTTTTTAAAAAAGAATCTACAAGGATGACCCTAGCTAAGACACCTAGCAATAACAGATATGTAGCCTGAAGTGACCATCTCCTGTGATCAGGCAAGACTTTAAGTGCAGGGAGTGGGATACCAATCCAGCCACATAACCCTAGACTTATAGTCTTTCCTGCCTAAGGGATGAACTGGGGAAATGGTGGTCTAAAGATTGAAGGAGTGGCCAACCAATTACTGGTCTAGCCTAAAACCTATGACAGGAGAGTTAACCCACACATGACACACCAGGAACACCAGGTACTACAGGTTAGATGACACAAAGACCTAGAATAGAACCAAGCACAACTATAGGAACGAAATACAATGATCTCTAATGATATTTTGCTATACTCAAAGATTGGTGCCTAGCCCAATTGTCATCAAAGAGGCTCCATCCAGCAACTGTCAGAAACAGATGCAGACCAACAGCCAAATATTAGATGTTCAAGGAATTCTGGAACGGAGGAGAAAAAAAGATTGTAGGAGTCAGAGAGTCCAAGGACACCACAAGAAAACTCACAGTATCAACTTACCTGGGTCCATAGGGGCTTAAAGACACTTAATGACACTCAGCGGGCCTTCATGGGATTGGCCTAGGCATTCTGCATATATATTACAGTTGTGTAGCTTGATCCTCTTATGGAAGTCCTAACAGTAGGAACAGGGCTGTCTCGGATTCTTTTACTTGGGACCTTATTCCTTATACTGGGTCACCTTGACCAGCCTCAGTCCATGGTGAGGTGCTTAGTCTTACTGCAACTTGATATGCCACATTTTGTTGATATCCATGGGGGACCTTTTCTTTCCTAAACAAAAAAGGGAGGAGGAGGGGGATGGTAACAGAATAGATGGAGGAGGAACTTGGAGGAGAGGAGTGAGGGGAAATTGTGACCAGGATATAAAATTAAATAAATGAAAAAAATCAATTCTGAACTATATCTTAATCAGATGTTATGTATTTCTCCATCAGTTTATACCTGTGCCTGCATTAAATTCTGTCCAAAGCATAATTCGTAATAATTCATTTTGTCAGCTGTGAATTTACATCCTATCACATCATATTCATACAGAAATAATTAAATCACTCTCTAGAACTTGGAAAAATTAATGTATCCTAAATAAATATCTAAATTTTGTTATTACACAACTACTGTTATTAAAGTAAGTTTAGTTTTAGTAAATAATCCTGTTCCTTTTTCCTTTTTTAGTCATACTGAGCTAGAGAACAATGAGGACCCTAAGAGAGATATACATGGATCTAATCTACATGGGAAGTAGAAAGACAATATCTCCTGCATAAATTGGGAGCATGGGGATCATGGGAAAGTGTTGAAGGGCAGGGGAGAGTCAGGGAGGGGAGCAGAGAAAAATGTAGAGTTCAATAAAGTCAATAAAAAATAGAATAGCATTACTGTATTAAAAAAGAATACCAATCAGGAAAACATTATCACTTTTTAAAAACAAATTATTTTCCAAATAATTTTGTGACTTTGAGATAACCCATATAGTAATTATAGACTTTATAGAAACACCAATACAAAATCCTAAGCTCTCAAGCTTTTCAAAACTTTGGCTTCTTTTTTTTTTTGACTATACTCGATTCCTTTCTTTGTTTTAACTAATAGCTGTCACTATTAATTCAGTTTTATGGTTTCCAGAGTTGTCTGGGGCGGGGATAGAAGGGTTTTTTATTTTTCAACTTCCTTTTTATTTATTTTTTGTGTCTTTTACATCATACACTTGATTCCATTCATTTTCCTGTCCCTTCATATCTGCCCTCTGCCCTTTCAATCACATGCAAAATGAAACTTATGAGAAAAAGAGGAATAAAGGGGGAAAATCAATCTTGTTATGGAAGCTGCTGTGTGAATCAGTGAGTCACAAAGAAAACACCTTTATCCATATATCTTTACTTGTAAGTTTTCATTAAAAAGAGTCATAGGTCTGATTTGAGGCTTCTGGTTTTTATTAATGCTTGACCCTCACTTGGACTTTTCTTGGATACCCAGTTGTTGCCCTGTGTGGTGGAGATCCGGCAGCTTTAGGTATGCTGAACTGGCTCTCCATGTGTTTCAACAGATCAGAGGTGGGGTGGATGTTGGAGAGGGCCAACTCATTACCCTTGTTCTGGGCATGGGTAGTTGCAGGGTTGGTCTCCCTTGTCTTCACCTCCAGGTGAGCTCTTCAGCATTGCCCTGGCTAGTTCACCCCTTGCAGTGATGAACAAGGGTTGGGGACAGTTCTCCTGATTTCTTGTCCTCAGTGTTGGCTCTCCCACACCTATGCCAGCTCTACTATACTTCCTTCACAAGGTTCAGGGGTCACTCTCCCGAGTGCTGCAGATGGTGAGGGACAGGAATAGCTCTCCCACTTTTATGACCTCAGGACCAGCTCTCCTACTTGCCAAAGGTAGGATGGGATGAGGGATGAGGGCAAATCTCTCCTGCCACATCATTATATGGCAGATGAGGGGGCAAGGTCAGATTTCTCCCACAACCCTGTCAGTAGAGTCAGCTCTACTGTGTGGTCCAGGCAAGGAGCAGGGACCATTTCCTGAATCTTGCAGCTGATAATCAGGAGGAACAGATCCCTAGTCCACCACAGGTGGTAGAGGCAAGGGAGAGGCAGTTTTTCAGTACAACTTTTAGAATATTTTTAGGTTTATGAGAAGAAAAAAAAAGTAAGTACAGGATTTGTATGGTTTTGTTGGGCTCACAAAAGCACAGTCTGTCTGTACTAGTATATCCTGTAGCAGAGCGATACATTTATCACAACTGGTGAAACTACAGGGACACATCTTTATCATTTGAAGACAATAGTTTACTTCAAGAATTGCTTTTGTTATTGTAAAGTCATTCCACTCTGGTTTGATAAATGTAATGATATGTCTCAACTGTTAACATGACTCTGCTCTTTTCGCTCTCTCTGTAATTTTGCATTTCCATAGTGTCACAGAATTGAACTCAGGCACTGGGTAGTGTTTTCAGTTTGATTTCTTTCAATTAGTTCTGTGCATTTAAGATTCTTGTATGTTTGTGTTTCTTTGATTTGATAGCCTTTGGTTAGCAGCCAGAACTCCAGAACTATAGGGTAGGAACCTATTGCTGAAGACACTACAAATTTTAGCCACATGAATATGAAATTGACATTCTCCTATTGCTGGCTACCTTTCATAGTACAAGCTACTGGGAAAGAAAAGGCATCATTGATCTCACCCAGAATTGGACCCTGGATGTTGTAATACTGACTTACCAGACAAGATGTTTCGACTGGTGTGATAGTAGTATAGGCTAATCCACAACTTCCTGGTTGGATTCAAGACCTGCTTCACCAGAGGAAATTTTATGTCAGGTAAGGTAACCCTGATCAAAAATCCATGGCTGGGAATATTATAGGCCCTATGATATAACTTTTGTTTTCTGCTAAAGGATTATGCTGTCAAATGACTTTCTAAATACTTATGTCCTTATGTTTGTATTCATATACCTGTTCTTCTCTCAATCTTGGATAGAGAAGCTTCTTTTTACAGGGGACAGTAGTCAGTGGTGTTATAACTAGTGATCAAAGTCATCAAAATAAGAGACTGGGTTCCCAGAACTAAACAGATACCTATATTAATCCCTCCTTCGTCAAAGCTTAGGGACTATCAGGAAGCGTATGTGGAAAGAATAAGTGAGGCAAAGAATGATGATAAGTGCTATGGAATGTTATCTCCTGTGTATCACCATCATGGTCTCACAGCAAGTATGGTTACCTGCCCACGACCCTATACAAGATCAAGTCAGCCCAAACCACACCATAGGTGGGGTAGATTATATCCAGGCCCTGGCACTTATTGGTGAGCATTTGGAAGTATATAGTTGCTAGAGAAGAAAAATAATCTATTGAGGATGTGCCAACTACAGGGTACAGTGGATGATCTCCTGTCCATATACCTATGGGAAGGTATTTAATTCCTGACTTACTGAGTAATTTAATAAAAGAAAATTAAGTTGAGAAAGGCATGGTAGGCACACAAGGGAAGGATTAGAGGGAGAAGTTGTGGGTAGATATTATTGTATTTCATTGTATAGATGAATGAAACCCTCAAAAATAAGAGTTCTTAAAGACACATAGTCTTCGTTTTTATTAGATATAAACGCTTTCATAGGCATCAAGAAAAAATGAAGTATTAATTTGTTGAGTGAGTATGCAAACATGTGTGTGTGTGGAAGTCAGAAGAAAATTTTCAGGAGTCAGTTCTCACCACCATGTGGGTCTCATCTATCTAAATCAATCTATCAGGCTTAAGAACAAGTAACCTTATCTAGTAAACCATTTTGACAATCTTAATTGATGGTTTCAATTATGCAAGCATGCCACTCCAGAGTGTCATTATCAAAAGATGGCAAAGGAGAGATTTATAAATAAATCTTATACACTTTTATCATTGTTATGACAAAATACCCAACAGAAATTGTTCATAAAAGAAACATTTTTTGATTTATAATCATTATTGGAAAGTAAAAGTTCAGGACGTTCTTAAAACTAAAAGTAGAATAACTTGGAATCTGGTATAATGATACTGCTAGCAATTTTCTTCTTATTTTGTTTGTTGTTGTTTAGGATTGTTTTTGCCATCATTTTTATTTTGTATTTCAATATAAAATTTAATATTTTTTCGGTTTCTATGAAAAATTTTATTAAAGTTTTGATGTGGATTTCTCTGAGTATGTAAATTGGATTTGGTTGATGAATGTTTTCAAAGTATTTACCAATCTATGATGGTGGTAGATATTTATGTCTTCTAGTTTCATCTTAATTTCTTTTTTCAGTCATTAAGTATTTGATCTACACGTCTTTTACTTGTTTAGATTCATTCAAAAACATTTTAATTTTTAGAGGGTGTTTTAAATGGGACTGTGATGTTGGATGTCCTTCAATATATGTGTTGCATTTATTGGCTAATGAAGAAAACTGTTTCAGCCAATGACTTAGCAGAGTAAAGTCAGGTGGGAAATCTGAGCAGAAATACAGAGAAAAAGAAGGCAGAGTCAGTTCCAGACACCAGTCAGCCACCTAGGAAACAAGATATGTAGATAATGAGGTAATGCCATGGCCACATGGCAATACATAGAATAATAGAAATGGGTTAATTTAAGATGTAAGAGCTAGCTAGAAATATGCCTGAGCATTGGCTAAATAGTGTTGTAATTAATATAGTTTCTGTGTGATTATTTGGATCTGGAAAGCTAGGAAAGGAAAACACAATCAATGGTTACAGGACAGTTTCCTGGTTTCTTTCTCAGTATGTTAATCATTAATCAATAAGAAGGCAACTGACTTGTACATGGTAATTTTGTGCCTGCCTACTTTTCTGAACATATATATCAGATATATAAACCTTTTAGTGGAATCTAGAGTATGATATAATTAAAAATTTTATTTCTTCTCATACTGCTTCACATAAAATTTGTTATTTTTGCATATAAATAAAACATCTGGGACAGTGCTTTTTATAAACAAGGTGAGTTCATTGCTTATTTTGTAGTTGTAAGGATACCAATCAGGAAAAGTAGCATTTTTTTTTTTTTTTTTTTGTTTTTCGAGACAGGGTTTCTCTTTGGCTTTGGAGCCTGTACTGGCACTAGCTCTGTAGACCAGGCTGGTCTTGAACTCACAGAGATCCGCCTGCCTCTGCCTCCTGAGTACTGGGATTAAAGGTGTGCGCCACCATCGCCCGGCTAAAAGTAGCATTTTTTGAAGACAAATTATTTCCAAATATTTTTGTGACGTTAAGATAATCCTTAAAGTAATGATAGGTTTATAAACACATCAATACAAATCCTAAGTTCTCGAGCTTTTCCTTTCTTTGTTTTTAACTAATAACTGTCACTATTAATTCAGTTCTGTGGTTTCCAGAATCATTTGGGGTAGGGAGAGCAGGGTGTTTTTGTTTGTTTGTTTTATTTTGTTTTTCTTTTTTGTTTTTTTTTTCTTTCTTTTTATTTTTTTATTGTGTCTTTCACATCATATATCTTGATTCCATTAATTTACCTGTCCCTTCATATCTGCTCTCTGCCTTTGCAACTCCCCACAAAATAAAATTTGAGAAAAAAAAAAGAAAAATCCATTTCATCATAAAAGCTGTAGTACCCTAGCTCAAGAGAGAGCCCTTGCTTGACAAATCCCTAGGCCCCTCCCCCACCTGCCTCAGCTTGTCTAGCCAGCCAGAAGGCAAACTTCCTGCAGAGAGGACCAAGAAAGGAATCCTGAAGCATAGGGTGCAACTACACAGAGAAGACCACAAGAGGAACTCTGGAGCACAGGCTGTGACTGCACAAAATGGACCAAGAGAGTGAACCAAGAGTTCAGGCCAGAAGAGTAGGTCAAGAGAGACCCCAGTGGCTTCCTGAGACACAGACAGCAACAGTACAGAGCAGACCAAGAACAGTTCCCAAAGGCACAGACAACCACCGCAAGGATTGGACCAAGTGGAGTAGACACTGCTTGCACCAATTGGAGGAAGAAATGGGTAGATGCCAATGCCAGAATTCATTCAACAACCTAAAAAGCAACATGCTAACACCAGGATCCATTGGTCATACAACAGGAAGACTTGATCATCCTTATCCCGAAGAAGCAGAAGAAAATGATTTTAAATGTAACTTTATGATGATAATGGAGACCTTTAAAGAGGAAATGAAAAATTCCTTTAAAGAAATGGAGGAAAAGACAAACAAAAAATTGGAAGAAATCAATAAATCTCTCAAACAAACCCAAGAAAACAAAGAAAAAACAATCAAACAGGTGAAACAAATGGTTCAAACAGTTCAAGACTTGCAGGCTAAAATAGAGGTAATAAAGAAAACACAAACCAAAGGAATTCTGGATATGGAAAATTTGGGTAAAAGATTGGGAACTACAGATGCAAACATAACCAACAAAATACAAGAGATGGAAGAAAGAATCTCGGGTGTTGAAGATATTATAGAGGAAATAGATTCATCAATCAAAGAAAACATTAAATTCATCAAATTCTTAACACAAACATCCAGAAAATCTGGGACACCATGAAAAGACCAAGTCTTAGAAGATAAGAAGAATAGAAGAAGAACTCCAGATCAAAGGCCCAGAAAATATATTCAACAAAATCAAAGAAGAAAATTTTCCCAACCTAAGAAAGGATATCCCTATGAAGGCACAAGAAGCTTACAGAACACCAAATAGACTACACACACACACACACAAAATTCCCTTGCCATATAATAATCAAAACACAAAACATACAAAATAAACATATAATATTAAGAGCTGCAAAGAAAAAAGGTCAAGTAACATATAAAGGCAGACCTATCAGAATTACACCTGACTTTTCATTGGAAACACCAAAAGCCAGAAGGTCCTAGGCAGATGTGCTGCAGACACTAAGAGACCACAGATGCAAGCCCAGACTACTATAGCCAGAAAAGCCTTCAATCACCATCAATGGAGAAAACAAGATATTCCGTGAAAAAAAAAACAGATTTAAACAATACCTATCCACAAATCCAGCCCTACAGAAAGTACTAGAAGGAAAACTCCAACACATGGAAGTTAACTGCACCCAGAAAAACAAAGGTAAAATATAACCTCATGCCAGCAAACCTTAAAGAAGATGAGTACACAAACAGTACCACCGAAAAACAACAGGAATTAATAATTACTGGTCATTAATATCTCTTAATATTAATGGACTCAATCCACCTATAAAAAGACACAGAGTAAAAGAATGAATACAAAAGGAGGATCCAATCTTCTGCTGTGTAAAAGAAACACACCTCAACCTCAAAGACAGACATTGCCTCAGAGTGAAAATTGGGAAAAGATTTGCCAACCAAATGGACCTAATTAAACAAGCAGGTATAGCTATTCAAGTATCTAACAAAATAGACTTTAAACTAAAATTAATCAGAAGAGATGGAGAAAAAACATTTCATACTCATTACAGGAACAATCCATCAAGATGAAGTCTCAATCCTGAACATCTATGCCCCAAATACAAGAGCACCCCATATGTAAAAGAAACATTACTAAAGCTTAAATCACACATTAAACCCCACATACTAATAGTAGGAGACTTCAACAACCCACTTCCTACAATGGACAGGGCTATCAGACAGAAACTTAAAAATAAGAGAACTAAACAGATGTCCTGACTCAAATGGACATAGTAGATGTATACAAAACATTCTACCAAACCACAAAAGAATATACCTTCTTCTCAGTACTTCATTGAACCTTTTCTAAAACTGACCCCATACTCAGTAACAAAGCAAAACTCAACAGATAAAAAAAAATTGGAATAGCCCCCTATATCAGATTAGATAGTCATGGTTTAATGTTAAAATTTCACAACAACACCAAGTAAAAAAAAAAAAAACTCAACAACTCATGGAAATTGAACAGTGGCCAAATGAACCAAGCCTGGGTTAAGGAAGATATAAAGAAAGAAATTGAAGACTTCCTAGGATTTAATGAAAATAAAGGCACAATGTACCCAGACCTATGGGACATTAAGAAAGCAGTGTGAACAGAAAAGTTCATAGCACTGAGTGCCAAATAAAGAAAGTAGAGCAAGCTCACACTAGAGAATTAACAGCATACTTGAAAGCTCTAGAACAAAAAGAAGCAGCTTCACCCAGGAGCAGTGGAAGATAGGAAATAATCAAATTGAGGGCTAAAATCAATAAAATAGAAACAAAGAAATTAATACAAAGAATCATTGAAACAAAGAGCTGGCTCTTTGAGACAATTAACAAAGAGAGAAAAATCTTTATCTAAACGAATGAAAAAGCAGAGAGAAAATCCAAATTAACAAAATCAGAAATAAAAAAGAGAACATAACAAGAGACACTGAGGAAATCCAAAAATTCATTATATCATACTATAAAAACCTGTACTCCACAAAATTGGAAAACATAGAAGCAATGGACAATTTTCTGGATAGGTACCATATATCAAAATTAAATCAAGACCAGGGAACAATTTAAGTAGATCCATAACCTGCAAGGAAATGGAAGCTCTCATTAAAACAAGCTTCTCAACCAAAAAAAAGCCCAGGGCTGGATGGTTTCATTTCAGAATTTTATCAGAACTTCAAAAAAGAGCTAATACCTATACTCATCAAAGTTTTCCACGTAATAGAAACAGAAAAAACATTGCCAAACTCTTTTTAAGAGCCTACAGTTATCCTGATACTGAACGACACAAAAAGTCAGCCAAGAAGGATCATTACAAATCAATCTCACTCATGAACATAGATGCAAAATAATAAAATACTTGCAAACCAAATGCAAGAAGACATCAAAATAATCATCTACCATGATCATGTTGGCTTCATCCCAGAGATGCAGGGCTGGTTCAACATACGAAAATCTATCAATGTAATTCACCATATAAATAAACTGAAAGGGAAAAAAAACTATATGATCATGTCATTAGATGTTGAAAAAAACATTCTATAAAATCTGACACCCCTTCATGATAAAGGTCTTGGAGAGATCAGGGATACAGGGGACATATTTAACATAATAAAAGCAATATACATCAAGGTGACAGTCAACATCAAATTAAATGGAGAGAAACTCAAAGTGAGTCCACTAAAATCAGGAACAAAAAAAAAATGCTGTCCACTGTCTCCATATCTATTCAACATAGTTTTTCAAGTTCTGGCTAGAACAATAAAACAACAAAAGGAGATCAAGGTGATTCAAATTGTAATGGAAGAATTCAAACTTTTTCTATTTGCAGATGATATGATGGTATACATAAGTGACTCCAAAAACTCTACCAGGGAACTCCTACAGCTGATAAATACCTTCAGTGTAAAGATCAACAAAAAAATCAGTAGCCTTCATATATACAAATGATAAAGAAACTGAGAAAGCAATCAGTGAAACTTTACCCTTCACAATAACCACAAGAAACATAAAATATCTTGGGGTAACACTAACCAAAGTAGTGAAAGCCCTGTTTGACAAGAACTTTAAATCTTTGAAGAAAGAAATTGAACAAGATACAGAAAATGGAAAGATCTCCAATGCTCTTGGATAGGTAGGATCAACATAATAAAAATGGTAATATTACCAAAAGCAATCTGTAGATTCTATGCAATTCCCATCAAAATCCCAACACAATTCTTCATAGACCTTGAGAGATTAATAATTCACTTCATATGGAAAACCAAAAAACCCAGGGTAACCAAAACAGTTCTGTACAATAAAGGAATTTCTGGAGGCATCACCATCCCTGACATCAAGCTCTATTACAGAGCCACGGTAATAAAAACAGCTTGGTATTGGCATAAAAACATAGAGGTTGACCAATGGAATTGAATCAGAGACCCAGATATAAATCCACACACCTATGAACACTCGATTTTTGACGAAAAAACTAAAATTATGCAATGAAAAAAAGAAAGCATCTTCAACAAACGGTGCTGGCATAACTGGATGTCAACATGCATAAAACTCAAGTCCAAATGGATTAAAGATGCCAATATAAATCAGATCACTCTGATCCTGATAGAAGAGAAAAAGGGAAGTAGCCTTCAATGCATGGGCACAGGACACCATTTGCTAAATATAACACTAGTAGTACAGACAAGGGGAATAGCAATAAATAAATGGGACCTCCTAAAGCTGAGAAGCTTCTGTAAAGAAAAGGACACAGTTAATAAGACAAAAAGGCAGCCTACTAAATGGGAAAATATCTTCATCACCCCACATCAGATAAAGGACTGATCTCCAAAATATATAAATAACTCAAGAAATTAGATAACAAAATTCTAAATAACCCATTTTTTAAAAAGGGGTACAGAACTAAACACAGAATTCTCGACAGAAAAATCTGAAATGGCTGAAAGACACTTAAGAAAATGTTCAACAACCTTAACCATTAGACAAATGCAAATCAAAACAACTCTGAAATACCATCTGATACCTGTCAGAATGGCTAAGATCAAAAACACCAATGATAGTTTATGATGGAGAGGATGTGGTGTAAGGGGTACACTCATCCATTGCTGGTGGGAATGCAAACTTGTACAACCACTTTGAAAATCAGTCTGGCAGTTTCTCTGAAAATTGCGAATTAACCTACCTCAGGATCCAGCAATACCACTCTTGGGCATATAACCAAAAGATGCTGAATCATACTACAAGGACATTTGTTCAACTAGGTTGATAGCAGCATTATTTGTAATAGCCAGAACATGGAATCAACCTAGATGCTGCTCAACCAATGAATGGATAAAGAAAATGTGGCATATTTTTACATTAGAATACTACTCAGCAGTAAAAAAACAATGACATCTTGAATTTTGCATGCAAATGGATGGAATTAGAAAACACTATCCTCAGTGAGTAACCCAAAAAGATGAAAATGATATGTACTCACTCATAAGTGGATACTAGCTATAAACAAAGGATATAGAGCCTATATATAGTCCATGATTCTAGAGAAGCTAAGTATTAAAGTGAACCCTAAGAAAAACATATATGGAACCACCTGGAAAGTCTAAATAGACTAGATTACCTGAAAAAAATTGGGAACATTGGGTTGGGTGAAGAAGGGAGGGTGGAAGGGTAAGAGGAGGGGAGAAGGGGAGGGGCAAGGAGAACTTGAGGGAACGGGATAGTTGAGATGGAGGAAGGACAGAGATGAGAGCAAGGAAATAGATATTTTGATTGAGGGAGCCATTATGGGGTTAGTAATAAATCTGTCTCTAGAGACATCCCCAGGAATCCACAAAGATGACCCCAGCTAAGACCCTAAGCAATATAGGAGAGGGTGCCTGAACTATCCTTGCCCTGTAGACAGACTGATGAATATGTTAAATATCACTATATAACCTTCATTCAGCAACTGATGGAATCAGAGGCAGAGGCCAGCATCGAAGCACTGGACTGAGTTACCAAAGTCCAGTTAAACAGTGTAAGGAATGAGAATATGAGCAAAGAGGTCAAGACCATGAAGGGTTCATCGACTGAAACAGTTTTTCTGAGCTAATGGGAGCTCACCAACACCAGCCTGATTGGGAAGGAACAAGCATAGGACCAAACTAGTTCCTCTGAATGTGGTTGACAGTTGCATGGTTGGGGCAGACTGCAGTGCCATTGGCATCAGGATTTATCCCTACTGTATGTACTGGCATTTTGGGAACCTATTCTCTTTAGATGGATACCTTTCTCAGTCTAGATATAGTAGGGAGGATTTTGGACCTTCCCCAAACAATGTGCCTTACCCTCTCTGAGGAGTGGATGGAAGTGTGTAGTGGAGGGTGTTAGTGGAGGGATTGGGAGGAAGAGAGGAAATGGGAACTTGGATTCGTATGTATAATGAAAAAGAACAGTTTGTTTTCTTTTTTTTTTTTTTTAAAAAAAAAAAAAAGAACAAAGGGGAAAAAAAGAATTCTAAGGAAAAATTTAACTTGCACCTGTACCTAGAGGTGGAATCACCATGGAATCACCATATCTAATCTTAAATATCCTGGCAAAGCTAGTGAAACTTGTTCACAAAGAATATAGTGATGTGCCTGGCAGTGGTAATGCTTTCCTTTAGTCCCAGAATTCTGGAGATAGACAGGTGAATCTCTGTAAGTTTGTGGCCTAGCCTGGAGTACAGAATGAGTTCTGGGATAGCCAGGGATTCACAGAGGAATCCTTTCTTGATAAACAAACAACAAACAGTGGATTTCTCATAAATGATGACATACTAATCCACAAGTATATGTGGATACAAATAATTCTCCAAATAAACAATAAAGGAAGAAGGAAGAGCTCTTTCTCTTAGTAGAATTTCAAATAATACATGTTCAAAAATGAAATAGAAAAATTGCTTATTAAACACACATCACCATGATTGTCACAGATAACCTGCAGTGATGGATGCTAACACTGGTGAACAATTGATGAAAATAAAAATTCAGTGACTCCTCAAAAATGTCAGAGTTAAAAACAAAAAATTGTATCTTTGTAGTTCAGAAACTTAAAAAAACTGTGTCAACTAAATGATCAAGCTCACATGTGAGGCCCTGAATTCTTTGCCTAGCAGCTCACACATGCACACACACACACACACTCACACACAGAGTGAGCAAAAGAGAGAGAGAGACAGAGACAGAGAGAGAGAGAGAGAGAGAGAGAGAGAGAGAGAGAAAGAGAGAGAGAGAGAGAGAGGGAAAGGCAGAAGGAACCAATGAAGACTGATGGTGCAGCATTGATAAAAAAAATTCTGTCATTTTTTTTCTAGATTGACATAATTTCTGAGGAATAAGGAGATGAAATACAGAAAGTACAATGTAACTTTACCCCCTTTGAGATAATGATGTTTTAAACATTTATTTCAAATATTCTTCTTATTGGCATATGCAATTAATGATAGTAGTATATATGGTTATAGCGAGGGTTAGCAGAGAGATAAGACTAATGACATATCAATGGGTAGTGCTATAATATGTATTTGGTTTGTCCTACACAGTATTTTAGTCTGGAAACTTCTATATCAGTACTGCAATGCTGGTATTATAGTACTGTTTAAGAAATAGACCCAGTTTGAAGATGGAAAACTTCCTGTAACTCCAGCTTCAGAAGATTCAATGCTCTTTTAATGTCTATAGATATTACACTCATGTACGCATACCCCCCCAGATACACATATAATTAAACATAATATTAGATCTTAAGAAAATAAATGGACCTAATAAACAATTCTTAGAGAATTATGGGTACTACTCTCATTAGAGTACACTGATCTCCTAGTATGTTCTGAAGAGAGTGAACTGTTCAGAAAGTCTGAATCTGACTCTTGTCCCTTACTGTTTTTTTCTCTGTAATGTTCTCTTGCTTTCACTCCCTCATTCTTCAGTTAACTATTTGAAATTATATCCTTTGGTTCCAAGAATGTTACCAACATAACAGCAGGAAATGATGCAACAATGTTTGAGGGTTCTGACCAAGACCAAGCTCATGTTGGGAACATGTACTTGAACCTCCAGTGCTGTGAGTAAAATAAACTTTCTTAAAAGATTACTGCTTAAGGCATAATAACAACTATAGATGATAGATAGATGATAGACAGACAGACAGATAGATAGATAGATAGATGATAGATAGATAGATACATACATACATACATACATACATAGATACATAGAGATAGATACACAGATACATAGAGATAGGTACATAGATAAATAGATAGATAGATAGATGATAGATAGATAGGTAGATAGATAGATACCTAGACACCTAGATACCTAAATACATAGATACATAGATACATGGAGATAGATACACAGATACATAGAAATAGGTAGATAGATAGATAGATAGATAGATAGATAGATGCATAGGTGCATAGATACATAGAGATAGATACAGATAGGTACATAGATAAATAGATAGATGATAGATAGATAGATAGATACATACATACATAGATAAATAGTTACCTAGATACATAGATACCTAGATACATAGATACATAGAGATAGATACACAGATACATAGAGATAGGTACATAGATATAAAGATAAATAGATAAATAGATAGATAGATACATAGATACATAAATGCATAGATACATAGATACATAGAGATAGATACACAGATACATAGAGATAGGTACATAGATAAATAGATAGATAGATGATAGATAGGTAGATAGATAGATACCTAGACACCTAGATACCTAAATACATAGATACATAGATACATGGAGATAGATACACAGATACATAGAAATAGGTACATAGATAGATAGATAGATAGATAGTAGATGA
This sequence comes from Alexandromys fortis, assembly GCF_014885135.2. Lineage (NCBI taxonomy): Eukaryota > Metazoa > Chordata > Mammalia > Rodentia > Cricetidae > Alexandromys > Alexandromys fortis. The sequence continues at coordinate 76,366 of NW_026068325.1, forward strand.
TAGACATACAGAGATAGATAGATAGATAGATACATAGATACATAGAGATAGATACAATGTAAATAGATATACATTATATATATACAGAGATACATAGAGATAGGTACATAGATAAATAGATAGATGATAGATAGATAGATAGATACATAGATACATAGATACATAGATACATAGATACATAGAGATAGATACACAGATACATAGAGGTATGTACATAGATAGATAGATAGATAGATAGATAGATAGATGATAGATAGATACATAGATACATAGAGATAGATACACAGATACATAGAGATAGATACATAGATACATAGAGATAGATACACAGATACATAGAGATAGATACATAGATAAATAGATAGATAGACATATATATATACATATACAGAGATACATAGAGATAGATACACAGATACATAGAGATAGGTACATAGATAAATAGATAGATAATAGATAGATAGATAGATAGATAGATAGATAGATATGCCTTTGTATTCAAGTACCTCCCTACTAGATTTTCAGACTTAAAGCTTGAGATTTACATTATTGATCTTACTGTTTCTAAGCTTCAGAATTCAACAGGCATGTTATCAGTATTCAAACATCTCCAGCTTTCATATAGCCAACTGTGAAATTTATTACATTCCTTAGTTATATGACAAGTTCCTCTGAAATCTATTATCTATCTATCTATCTATCTATCTATTTATCTAATTTCTTCACACATAGAATTTGATTTATATATAATGCTCTTTCATACAAACTATTTGAATCAAATCATGTACCACTCATTTATGATCCTAATTATCCTTCCTCATATTCCAAGGTTTATCTTTAGTATTGATAATGAATCTTTTAAATATTTTGCTACATTTTTCTAATTATGCAGTGGTTCTAACCATTTGTTACTCAGAATTCTTTCTCCATGTTTCTAGCTTAATAAAGGGTGCCTTTTAACATCTAGTCTATCTGCTAGTAACAACTCTTAGTGATTTTTTTTTCCTTATTTAACAATGATTTAGAAAAGGTTCACAGATCCTGATAGGAGTTGCCATAGCAGGAGACATATATGCTTGAGACTATTACATTTGAGTCATTCAGGTGACTTGCTCACTAGGCTTTTCTAATTATAGTTGACTGCCTTTTGATATTTTCCACAGGGAAATAATTTGCTGGGCTGGTGAATTCACTCTCTAATCAAGTGGACAATTGTTTCCTCATGGTGAATTAAGAGGTCAGTGTTCATGTTTACTCTGAAACAACCTGGGGATTTCATTACATGGACTACATCTCTAAATGTGATGGAACAGAAACAGGGAAAACATTGAGTTCTAGACCTGGATTATGATAAATACTTGAACAAAATTCCACTGGGTAGTCAGAGACCACCATAATAAAGTTGACTGAAACACTGAAAAACTCACAAAAAATAATTCTTGTCCTGTGTATGTGTGTAGGGGTATTATAAATCATTTCTCTTATTTTCATATCTTTTAAAAGAAGGGAAATTAGTGTAAATATCAGTATAAGATTTAGAGCATAAGTTAAAATAGTCTTATATTATTATTGCATGATGATGAATATGTGTTTGTGGTTATACTGATATAACTTAGGATATTTTTTCCAAACAGTTGAATCCATAGGAATCAAGCTTTTGATTTCTTGACTGCAGCTAAGTGGAACACAGGAAATAGTCCCTAATTCTAATATATTAACAATGGGGGAGATTAATTTCAATGGAAGGTCATTCTAGAACTGACCCTTATTCATTGAATAGAGAGATAACTGCAGTGACTAAGCTTTCCTTATGTATTTTATGTTTTAGGATTTTCAAATATTTTAAAAAAATATAGTCAAATAAGAACTCTATATAAGCAGGCAAGCATCAAATGAGTTTCAATACATAAAGGCCCATGTAGATGGATTAAACATCCTGGTATTTTATATAATTACATAAAGAATATAATATATTGACTTTTCCTTCATATATATATATATATATATATATATAACTCTATCATACTGTTACAGCTTTCTTTTTAAATAACTATTTTTTTTAAAAAAATATGACTATATGTGTGTGTTCAATGGTGAGTAAATGCACTTCTGTGCTGGTTCTTACAGATTACAGAAGTTGTTGGGTTCCCTGCATTTAAACAGCCTGAGGTGAGTCCTGGGAATTGAACTAGGGAAGTAGCAGAGACTTGGTGGGTGGACTGGGGGTAGGTGGGGATAGGAGTGGGAAGGATCAAGTGGAGTAGAAAGGGATAGAGAAGGAGAGTTCAAGGTGAGACAGCTGGAATTGAGGAGGATGCTTGGGGAGGAATAGAAACATACTACAATGAAAACTTCCTGCAAACTATGAGGGTGATCCTAGTGAGGACTCTTAATAATGGAGGATATGGAGTGTCATCTGGCCATCCATAGGAAGCCAAGCAAGACTTCCAGTGGTCGGAGAGTGTTGCATTCAGTTGAGTTGTTGACTGATGCTGTGGAGATCCGTAAACAACCCAGGCTGATGCTAGGACAGAGGGTCACTCTCTGAAAACTGAGAGCGGGGACCCACACAACTAATTGAACTTAGGTGGAGCTGGTGCTTGCATGGAGCCTTCATCCCTATGATCCAGTCTCTTTGGCATGGGAAGGTACTTTGTAGGCTACAGAAAGGAAAATCCAGATACCAACCCAGCCAGAAATCCTTGAACTTCAATCTGTCCGGCCTGCAAGATGTGCTGCTGCAATGGTGGCCCAGAATGGGAGTGGCTAGCCAGTGGTTGGTTTAACTTGAGGACCAAACTACAAGAGGGAGCCCATGCCCTACACTGTCTGTATGGCCAGAAAGTGGAGACTCTGTAAGCCTAGAGACTTAGGATAGGACCATACATGACAGGCTAAATTAAAAGAAAATCAGTGAAATGATTCCTAATGATATTGTGCTAAACTATACTCGTAGACTGCTGCCTTGTCCAGTCATCATCAGAGAGACATCCTCTGGCAGCTAATGGGAACAGACGAAGAGACCCCAGCCAAAAATTAGCCAGAAAGATAGTGACAGTCGAAATTAGAGATGTCCATTTAGTCCTTCCCCTTGGAGCTCAGGGAACCCAGCAGAAGAGGGACAGGAAAGACTGTAGGCATCAGAGGGGATGAAGAACATGGCCCACAGAATCAACTAAGTAAGGCTCACATGGACTCATAGAGACTGAAGTTGCAAGCATGAGGCCTGCGTGGGTCTGCAAAGGTCTTCCGTGTATATGTTATGGCTGTTAGCTTGTGTATAGCTTATGACTGCTAAGAGTCAGAGCTGATGTATCTCTGAACATTCTGCAAGCTCTTGGGACATTTTTCCTCCTGTTGGATTTCCTCATCCAGCCTTGATATGAAGACTTTTGCCTTGTCTTATTGTATATTGTTTTGCTATGTTTGGCTGTTTTCTGTTGGAGGCCTGCTTTTTTTTTTTCTGAATGGAAACAGAGAAAGAGTAGATCTAGGAAAGAAGGGTAGGGAGAAGAATCTTGAAGGAGTGGAGTGAGGGGAAACTGTGGTCTGTATATGAGAGAAGAATATATTTTTCAGCAAAATAAATATATAAAATAAAAAATAAGAGAAAGAAAAATAAATTAATGGAAAAAAGAAAATACAAACAAGCAGACTATACATCTTAAAAAAAACTATTAAAAATCATACTAAGTGCAGTATTTGGAGAATGAATAAAATAATTAAGGGAAGCAAAGATAATTAGAAAAAGGTCAATAAAACTAAAAGTTTGTTTCTTAAACTCTAAAGAAATATAGCAACCCCAAACTGATGATGGCTCTTGAAACTACTTAATGACAAAACAGAGAAGAATAAAATAAAATGAGAAATAAAAGAGGATAAATTTTAATGTATTTTTAATGTGTGCTTCAAAAGTGAGAAGAATAGGATAGGGTCCAGGCATGTGATTCACTAGGTGAAGACACTTGAGTGTCATGTATCATATTTGAATTAAATCCTCGAGTCCAAATGGTAGAAGGAGAGAATCGACTCCACCAGATGCCTTCTGAAATACACATCATGGAACATGCTCTACCATACACATGTAAAATACAAATATGCATATAAAGCCACAAATATATAAAGAAGAATAGATTAGTGAAATATAAATATATATATATACATGTCAATAATGTGATAACTTGTACTTTTATTTTAATTTTTGAAGACATTCAACCTACCAAGCTTGAATCGAAAAGTAATAAAAAAACAATAAATTAGGAGATTTGATAACTAATAAAATATCACAAAATAGAAAATACAAAGCAAGATGATTTATAAAAAACTTTCAAAACCAATTCATTTTAAATGATTGAACTCCTAATAGAGTAGAATATAAGGCCTCAAAGAAAACAGTATCCTGAGTAAGGTAATCCAGACCCAAGAAGATGAATATGACCCTTCATCTGGCGATGGATGAAGCTAGAGACAGAGACCCACACTGGAGCACTGGACTGAGCTCCCAAGGTCCAAATGAGGAGCAGAAGGAGAGAGAACATGAGCAAAGAAGTCAGGACCGCGAGGGGTGCACACACCCACTGAGATGATGGGGCTGATCTAATGGGAGCTCACCAAGGCCAGCTGGACTGGGACTGATGGAGCATGTGATCAAACCGGCAATTAAAAGCTGCTCAGAGAGGAAGAATCAGTCTTATTCAGAAATGAGGGCCTTAATTGGTTATCCAATCTCAAGTTGTTGGCCTTAAAAACACATACATATGGTATAAACAATATTAGAGTGATTTCAGTAGGTTGTATTTATATGTTTGTGTCCTTATATATGTAGCAATATTTATTAAATAGTAAGGAACTATTGAGAGGGAGTGAAGTTACACACACACAAACCATATGACAGGAAATATCTGACACTTTTTTTTCTTAGTTTATCTTATTTTTGCTTGGCATACTCATCTTCAGTTTTATCTACTTCTCTGAATGTGATGAAGTTCCCTGTTTCTTTTTAGGCTTATAACTCTATGATGTTTCCATGACACAAATTCTTTATCTATTCATGTATTTGTGTACATATCAGTTGATACCATAATTTGCTACTGTGAAGAGGATTACAATAAACATGGATGTGCCTTTATCTGTGTGATATGCTAACTTCTATTCTGTTGAGTAGGTAGACGCCCAATAGTGGTATGTTTGGATAATATTGTGGTTCCTTTTTATGCTTTAACTTTTTTAATAATTAATTTTATTTTTTGAGATTATAATATAATTATACCATTTCATCCTTCTCTTGTTTCTCTCCAAATCTTCCTATTTACCCCTCCTTGCTCTCTTTCAAATTCATAG
>NW_026068325.1:81859-131838 GCF_014885135.2 Alexandromys fortis
ATAGGAACACATATCGTAAAAGTTCTCAATCTTTATGTTACTTGTATCTATATTTTCATGTCTGATCATTTGGTATTGGATAACTAATTGTGCCAATGACCATTTTATCAGAAACTGCTATCATATTTAGTTGAATTTCACTCAAAATCCCCTTCTAATCCCTCACATAAATGAGAAACCTGTCCTAAGGATTTACTTTTAATATTTAATTATTAATATTTTAATTATGTGAATGTATGTGTGTGTGCATGCAGTGCTGGCAGAGGTCAGAAAACCAGGTCCACTGGAAATAGTGTTACTAATTGTTGTGAGCCACCATGTGAGTGATGGCATCAAATCCGTGTCCTTTGTAAAAGCATCAAGTGCTCTTAACTTCTGAGTCATCACTGCAGCCCCCAGATTCTTGATTTCAAAACTATATTACAAAACTAAAATAAGCAATTGAAATAGTACTATACAAGTATAAAATTAGCTAGATTTGTCGACTCACACCTTAAATTTTAGCATTCTAGGGCTTTGGCAGGACTTTCAAGGACAGCCTTGGTTATATACTGAGTTGTATGCCAGACTCAGATATATACTGAGATCTTGGATGTTCTTTCGGGAACTCACCAAGGCCAGCTGGGCTGGGTCTGAAAAAGCATGGGATAAAACCGGACTCACTGAACATAGCGGACAATGAGGACTACTGAGACCTTAAGAACAATGGCAATGGGTTTTTGATTCTACTGCACGTACTGGCTTTGTGGGAGCCTAGGCTGTTTGCATGTTCACCTTACTAGACCTGGAAGGAGGTGGGAGGTCCTTGGACTTCCCACAGGGCAGGGAACCTGGTCTGCTCTTCGGGCTGATGAGAGAGGGGGAGTTGATTGGGGGAGGAGGAGGGATATGGGAGGTGGTGGCAGGGAAGAGACAGAAATCTTTAATAAATAAGTAAATAAATAAATAAATAGAAAAAAAAAACCAAAAGTGTTGGTAATATGGCATTGGCTTAAGAGGAACTTGCTTAATCATAGACAAATGGAACACAATATAGAATCTGAAAATAAATGCACACCACTGTGCCCAAGTGGTCTTCACAAGAGTGTCACACATGCACAAAGGGAAAAAGATAGTGTCTGCAACACATCATGTTGAAACTCATCATCATGCAAACAATGAAATTGGACCCTTCTCTTACACTGTGAAAAATAAATCAACACAACATAGAACTGAGGACATGGCCCCTAAAACAGTAAACAAAAGCAATAGTGGCAAATACAATAGTATTTCTTCTGTTGAGAATTCTCTGTTTAGATCTGTGCTCCACTTTTAGATTGATTTTTTTTTGGTATTTTGATGTCTAGTTTCTTGATTTTTAAATATATTTTAGAGATCAGTCCTCTGTCTGTTGTGGGGTTGGTAAAGATCTTTTCCGATTCTGTGGGGTGCTTTTTTTTTTTTTTTTTTTTGTCTTATTGACTGTGTCCTTTGCCTTACAGAAGCTTGTAAGTTTCAGTAGGTCCTAATTATTAATTGTTGTTCTCAGTGTCTGTGCTACTGGTATTTTATTTAGGAAGTGATCTCCTATGACCATGCCTTTAAGGCTATGTCTCACTTTCTCTCCGTCAAGTTCAGTGTATCTGGATTTATGTTGAGGTCTTTGATCCATTTGGGCTAGAAAGAGTTCTGTGCATGGGGGTACATATGGATTTCTTTGCATTCTTCTGCATGTTGACATCCCGTTATGTCAGTACCATTTGTTGTAAATGATTTTTCCCCATTGTACAATTTGGCTTCTTTACGCCAAATCAGGTGTTTATAAGTGTGTGGATTAATATCAGGGTCTTCTTTAAATAGTACCCAGACATAGAAGAGTGTATGCCATGATTCCCCTACCATAGTAGTTATAGTCTTCCTAGTTAGGCTATGATATTTACCAGGTATTAATTATCACAACAGAAGCACTGAGAATGGAACAGTAATGTAGTAAGAGGATTACCATATGATGTCTCTGGATTTGGAAACAAGGGTATGCCATCCATAAGTACAGTCTTCCGGAAAAGAGTTTTTATTCTTCTACTGTCTTCTTATTCAAATGCAGTGACGGTTTATAGGATGCTAATTGGCCATGTAATCAGACCACTTCGTCATAAGTTAGGATTTGTGAAAATCACTAAATATTAAGACTTTGTTTATCCAATAATATTTCAATGTAAGGTGGTACTGATGCGTTATATTGAGATAAATAGTAGTGGATGCAAGCAAGATCCTTGGCAGGTTTTTCACACTGCCATGCAAACTGTCACTGCTCTTCTGTGAATACATAGGAGAATTCTATATTAATAGCTCAAGGAAAGTAGCAAGATTCATTTACACATAGATTACCTTAGTATGTAAACACAAGTAAGAGTGAGTGGTTGGTGAATTGTAGTCTCCTACGTTTGATGGATAGTTGTAAAGTTAATAGTTAGGGCTTAAGGAGATTCACCTGCAGGTTTTCATAGGGAACATAAAAGCACTTCAGTAGACAGTAGATAGTGGCAATCTTCTTCTACTTGATCAGAATTCATTTCTTCTATCAATAAAGTGGTATTTTCTTGTATAACACTATAGTTTAAAGAAAGTTTTGCTGTGGTGGTGAAACTATGTTTTTTCTGAGAAAGATATAGAAAGTTGATGTCTAGTGAATTGTCAGTTGGCTAGGTGGAGAAAGATAAAGGGGTTAAGAAAAAGTGAATTTTGACATATATACAAGTAAATGGACACAAAGTGGGTATTATAAAGTGTGAATTATTGAATCTTGTGCTAACACGTAATAGATATCACCCTTCATGTACATAAAACTAAGCAGAAAAGCATTTGGCCACTTTAGGTTAATAAGTACCTGTTATCAATGGTCTAGTGCTTGAAGAAAAGATACTTCAACAATATAGCCACAGTATCAGAAGAGACTATTCTGCTTTTAGTTAAAAACATGAACTCCCATTGATCAAGATTACCCTTGTTACTGGAGCCGATGATAGCCAAACCTGTTATTAGCCTTAGTATGTTCTTGTCCTTTAAGAACTATAATTTGCTACTTGGTGGCAATTGGGTCACACTAGGCTCCTTCTATTATGGCAGTACTTCATATTTATAACAGATACTTAGTTGGGGTGCTGCTTTGTATTTCCTTTATGCAAGGCTTCATCCAGCACCACTGTCCAAGGGTTTATATAGTACTGAAAATTGTGATTACACATAATGTAGTTGTAGACAAGAGATACATATTCATAGTAAAGGTGGCATGAGATTGGACTAATAGATTGTAGGCATATCACAGATCATATCATAGTACATCAGTCATATTTTACATTTTATAATCAGGAAACTTTTATTCCCATGTAGTATTGGAACAGCTTGCTGAAGGCAGTTAAGGCTTAAGCCCACAACTTTCAGGATATTGTATATGTTCCAAATTAACAATTTTTATGTAGTTTTCTTGCTAGTATATGCAGACAACTTGGGAACCAAGAAATTAAATCAGCAGTTTCCATCTACTTGTCATTTTCCTTACTGACTCACTGTAAGCTTGTGTTTTCTCTAATTATACAACTCTGAACTCTGCAAGGTTAGGCAGAGTTTTGTTAGAAAAGGACACAACTTTTCCACTATCACAGAAGGATTCCTATTGAACTATAAACTACAATGTGACACAAGCAAAAATGGTCACATTTTACAAGAGAAGAAATACCTGATATCATAAGAAACAATGCTGCTTAAATAACAGGCACATACAGGAATGTGTAATGTGGGATGTTCTTCTCTATATGTGTTGTTTTTATTGGTTAGTTCAGATTAAAAGACTATGATGTTTGATGAACTATCTTTCTAATGAAGAGGAGTCATCTCTTGATCAGATCAAATGTTTATCAATTTTGATGATGTCCATAGCTTTCTTCTCCTGTGGAAACAAACAGAAGACCCCTTCCCCAATATAACACATGTCCTGGTTTCCATTATGAGGTCAGCACATCTTTAAAGTACATAAAAGCCATTATAGTTTTCCCATGAGACACCAGGAAAGCCATCACCCCATAGCTCCCTAAATCACAGTTCAAGTTATCTCTCTGCTTTAATAAACACCTGCTTCCTATACTCTAACAGAAATTGCTTTCAGAAAATCCAACTCGGAACAATAAATGTAATAGTATTTTTCTCAATTTCAAACATACAGTAACAATGCTTGTTTTTTTTTTATTTAGGTTGATATTATTCTAGACTGTTGACATGGTATAGTTAGTATAAATCAATCTTTGAATTAATTTTAATAACTAAAATATTAGAGAACGAAACATTTCAGTTTTCACATTTTTTGATGCTGGGAAATGCTATATTGAAGGTTACTTGATCATCTCTTAAAAATATTGATAATATTAAATATTAATATTTTGAGCATCCAAGTTGGTAGATGATTTGGACTAGAAAGATTAACATTTGAGTTTTGAATGTCTTTTTACTATTTTCAACACCTTTCATTTAATATTTAAGAATATTTTCAAATCATTTGAATAACTCAGAAACACTTGCATATTGTTGAACCTAATTTTGCATTTTGCCATACTGTTGATTTGGATACTTGAAAATATTTTAAAGCTATTAATTAAAGAAAAATAACAGCATTTGTATATTTATGTATAATTGAAGTGTGAGTAAGTATTTTCAGAGGTAAGATGAAGTTAATATGAATATTTAGGCTTTCCCTAATCATATCTTACCATTTGCCTCATACTTTCTTTAAAGGATGCATTTGCTTGATGAAAAGCATAGATGACCTATCCCACAGCAGTCTCCTAACATCTGCTTCTGGAGCTGATGTGATCTTGCTGGTTACATTAGCATCTAAATGTATGATAAATATCAGCTATCTTGTATGTTAATGCTTTATAAATTTACTTGGGTGCACTTATAGTCTTATGTTCTTTATCATGATCCTATGGCACTTCAGTCAGAATTCCTCTTATAAATAAAATTTTATGAGAAGGAAGGGGGTTTTATCATATCAAACAGCCTGACATTCTCAGCTTTTCATCGTGAATGACAATGATAATTTGGAACTAATTCATAAGCACTTTATCATATTTTAAAGCCTGGCCCCCATATCTTTATTATAGACTTTTTCATCAATAATGAAATATTAGCTTTACCATTTGATGTTACTAATATAACTAAAAGAGCTTATATTCATAGTGAATATTGTACCTTACAAAGTATTTATACATATATAGTGTCAGCTGATCCACAGAAGCAACATGTGAGCATGACAGGGTAGGCTTTAAATATTTCAGTATTGTAGGAAACATTGAGACCAAGAGAAAAAATAAAATTGAAAATGAGTAACAGTCATAAATAAATCCTGGATTGACAAGTTTAATTTCTGATGCCATGATAAAACATTCTGACTAAAATCACCTTAGGGGAGGAAAGTGTTTATTTTATCTTCATATTACAGTCCATCATTCACAGAAGTCATGAGATCAACCATGATCTTGAAGCAGCAGCCATAAAAGAATGCTACTTTCTGGCTTGCTTGCAGGCTCATGCTTAACTAGCTGTCATACAGCACACAAAACAAACTGCCCAAGGAATGGTGTCATCCATAGTGGGCTGGGTCACAGGCCAGTCTTATCTGATATTCTTTTCTTACTTCTTTACACAACCACATGCAAATGCTATAGATACATATACTTAAGAACATAAAGTGCACATAAAATTAAAGTAATAACACCTTTTATTTTTTTATTGAAAGAAAAAAATTTCTGCCTCCTCCCAGCCCCCTCCCCCCCCCCCCCTCCCCTNCTCTCCAGTCTGAAGAGCAGTCAGGGTTTCCTGCCCTGTGGAAAGTCCAAAGTCCTCCCCCCTCCATCCTGGTCTAGGAAGGTGAACATCCAAACTGGCTAGACTCCCACAAAGCCAGAACATGAAGTAGGATCAAAACCCCGTGCCATTGTCCTTGTCTTCACATCAGTCCTCATTGTTCACCATGTTCAGAGAGTCCGGTTTTATCCCATGCTTTTTCAGTCACAGTCCAGCTGGCCTTGGTGAGCTCCCAATAGATCAGCCCCACTGTCTCAGTGGTTGGGTGCACCCCTCGTGGTCCTGACTTCCTTGCTCATGTTCTCCCTCCTTCCACTCCTCATTGGGACCTTGAGGGGGGTGGTAATAACTCTTTAAAACCGAGTTTATCACCAGAAATGGTGGCATATACCTTTAATTCCAGCATCCAGGAGGCAGAAACAGGGGGTTCTCTGAGTTCAAGGTCAGCCTGGTCCACAGAGTGAGTTCCAGGAAAGCCAGCACTACACAAAGAAACCCTGTCTTGAAAACCCAAAATGAATAAATAAATAAAATCAAGCTTATGTATATACTAAGTTAAAGTTACCCATCTAATGTCTGTGTACTCAGCTTGAGATACTCTTCTATTGGACATACTTCACAGCACTTAGCACTTAATAATGCAGTATTTCAACTTGTGCACACACTGGAAGATTGCTTTTTATTTGTTGTCATGAAAAAATGAATAAGCTTGCTTTGTTCCTCATAGTACCAAATATTGTCTAGTATCTTATATCTTCATCATCTCTTAGTCACTCTTCTCTTCCTCTTCACCTCAATGTTTTATTGAAGTCTTTAAACTTTTGCTTAAAAACCAAGCATTTTTAACTCAGTATAATTAGTGTTGGTGACACAGTGTGGTGATTATAGCTGCCTTCCAATTTAATATAATTAAGTACTTAAGTAATTTACACATAAATATTTTAAATATTTGCCACAATGAAAAATGTTATATGTTACAGTTATTCATAGCATTGAACAGCTCAGAGAACAGAAGCTCTGGTTTTAGTAAATTTTAGTTACTAACTAAAGTTAGTTAGGAGTTAAGAGACTCACATAGCTAATACTGGACTTAATAAGGCAAAAACCTTGTGCCTGATGGGCTAGTAAGCCATGTTTGTCCATCCAGCCCTAATAAATCAATTAAAGAAATAAGTAATGCTATGAAACAGAAAACAGATTTATTCATTTTGTCTACATTGGGAAGAAAGACAGCTAAGTACAGTGGCCAACATTCAATCCTCTGGTTCTTCTTTCAAGATCCTGATAGGAGGCTTACATTTAAATAGAGTGCCATAGATATTTACAACTTAACAATACCAGACAAGAAGGAGTCCAGTCAACCAATGCTTAGGCTCTCCTCTCCTGCAAAGTGGTTTGAAAAGTTGTGAGAATTGTGTGAAATCTCTTTCCAGGTGACAAACAATCCTCTGACTGACAACATGCTTGCTTGAGTCTGTTCCTGTTGCCTTCATGGGTTTCCTGGGAGAAATTCCAATTCAATGAGATGCCTTGTTTCAGTTGTGTGATAATCAAAAGAAGAGACATGAATATCCTTATAGGATATTTTCATGCCTGTCAGTAGAGTTACATGGCTGCTTTAGGTTCTTTGAATTAGAACTCCAAAGATATAATGGAAGCATTAGACAGGGCCACATATAATCCATTTTAAATGCCCCAAAATTGCATTGTAAGTGATAAAATTGGTATTCATCAAATGGTTGTTAAATATAGTTTAAAGATAATAGAAAATGTATTTTTGAAAAAATTATGCTTCTCAACACAGAACAAATGAGGCATGAAGTAGAAAAGAAGCCATCAGGAAAAAGTCAGTAACAACTGGGAATTAGCATAGAGGTGAGGTGTATAGTTAGTGTCACTGACAGTTCCAGTATCTCACAGATGAGTACAATAGTAATTAGGAAAAGAAGTGGTAATACTGATGGACCTAAGTACTACGCTTGATTAATCCTGTATCCAGGAAGAGAGATGTTAAGGAGTAAAATGAAAGCAACTACAAGCAAAGTGATGCTGAGAAGTTACCACAATTAAATTTTCTGATAGCCTTAAGTAACTAGCACAGTATGTTTAAGTATAGAATACAGAAGTTACAACAGGTAACTTCAAGATATAGACTTCAAGGGAAGATTGGGACCAGTTTAGCTAAAGTCTTTTGTGTCTCGTGGCAAAGCAACATCCACATGTGTTAAGAAGGAAACATAAGTCTGTTGAAACTTTACACTAGCTATGTATTATATAATTCTCTGCACTTTCCTAGGACTAACTTCACTAGCTGTAGTTATGCAAAGACACTACACAGACAGCTACATGGACACAATATGTATATTCTATAGAAAACATTTAATAATTTAACTGAGCCAGGATAGAAAGACATGGAAATTATAGGGACAGGAGATACGGGAGGAACCCTCACCCAGATATCTGGCTGAAGCCTCTCTCCAATAGCTAAGCAAGAATTACAACATAATTAACAATGGCATAAGACCTTTCTCCCTTCCTAGTAATAAATTTGAAATGGTCTAAGAATATCACCAGAAATGTCATTTACAGGGAAGAAACATGCACTAAACACTTTGCACAATACAAATAGCTTATGATGACATTATATATATATATATATATACATATATATATATGTATATATCTCCATGGCATCCCTGAATCCACCTTATCTAATTTACCAAAAGATATAGAAAAGAAAAATAAAATATCTACAACATTTTTTGTTTATATCTAGGATTTAGTTTTTTCATGCATATGTGTTTTGCCTACATGTATGTATGTGTACCACATGCATTCAGTGACCATGGAAATTAGAAGGAGTCAGAAACTTTATAACTGGTGTCACAGATGGTGGTGAGCTACTGTACAGGTACTGAGACTGAACCCAAATCTTCTGTAAAAGCAGCAAGTGATCTTAACCTCTGAGCCATTTGCCCAGACCAAAAGATATATTTATTTGTATTGTAGGCATTTTGTGTATACCTGCTTGAGTGTATATGCACCATGTGGGTGCAGATGCTCATGATGGCTAGAAGGGAACATAAGATTCTCCTGGAATTAAAGTTACAGACAATTGTGAGCTGCCTGACGTGGGTACTGGGAACTAAATCCAGGTTTTCTTTTGGTTACTATTATTGTCAGGAATTTAACTTTTAAATGACAAAGAAAGAACACAAATTTCATATTTCTCCAAATTGTCATCAGCAATAACTCTGTGGGTAATAGAAAAATGGGAGGGCAAATTTGTCAATCAGTTTATAAAACAATTTTATTAGCTTATATGCTCGTGGCTTGTCAGTAATTACATAAAGATAAACATGAACAAAATGGAAAACAATACTGCAATAAGACTAGATTGTTACAAATGGTAGAATTAGCCTTAGCATTTTAGTTGGGCTTCTTTATTATTATGCACTGAGATTTCTCTTCAGCATTGAGAGTCACCTTGAACTTTTCTGCAGGAACAGCACTATGACATGGAAACATTCAGTTTCATCATTGCTAAAGCTCATTCCTGCGTTCTGAAGAGCATTCTGTTACACCCACATAAAGAGACTTCAAAGATTAAATAGTCATTGTATTATGCCATAGCCATGTTGTTATGACTTTATAACTGCCTTATATGTGCCACAACCTCAATTTGTCTAAACTAAATCTTTTCCCCCATCAGCATCTTCCAAGTTGGTAATTATTTTTACTGTCTCTCTACTTGTTCAGTTCACCATTATTCTAATCAATCAGGAAGTTTTGTTAATTAAAATCTTTAGATATCTCTTGAATTTATCTTTTTATCCTCACTGTTAACCTTGCAGTTCAGATCACAGCCAGGCCTTACTAAGTTATTTGCAGAATCCTTTATTAAAAGCCCAGGCTTGTTTCCATTCTCCATACAATTCTGAAACAAGAAGGAAGTGGAAACACTCATTCTTTGAAGTTTATTTAGTTAAATAAATTTCATAATCTAGTACTTCCCTCACTTTTTTGTCTAACTATATTTTTTCTCCTCTTGTCCCCTGCAACCCTCTCTTCCATACATATCTGTAATTCTAACTATATTTCAGTATACTGCATAAGCATATTATCACTGAGAAAAAATTCTTTAATATACTTAGGTTGCCTTATGAGGTGCTTACATTATGGGTCTTCAATTCTCTCTATTTCAAAACTGAATTTTCAAGAGGGATTAAAGGGAACATTTATTTTAGTATTTGCCTCTGTGTCACCAACAAATTCACAGTAGGCCCTTTGAAAAGAATCCCCTGATACTTGAAATAATCTTAACTTTCATAAATATCAATTCCAGCATTAAATATTAAATTTTTAGCAATATAGTGATATTTATTTGGATTTTAAGGATGATTTATGTTGTTAGATCAGTACAGAATCCATTTTTTTAGTATTTTCAGAATTTAAATGGTAAATTTTAGGTGCAGAATATTTTTAGCTTATTTTTTGTTTTTGTTTAAATAGCAAAAGAAGAGCAGAGCATCAACTAATATTTGCTTAATTGCTAGCTAAAATAATAGGTATTATTTCATCACATCACAATTAAAACTGAAGCATAAGGTGACTAAAGTTTAGGCCATTCAGGTGGTCTTCCAAAAGATACACTGAAAATACAAAATCCAAGATAAAAGCTTGTTTAAGGAGTGGCAGGGCTGCGTTCTGGCCGCCCTGGCCCCTGCGTGGCTAGCTTTATCCAAAATAATTACACGGAAACTGTATTCTTTTAAACACTGCTTGGCCCATTATATCTAGCCTCTTCTCGGCTAACTCTTGCACCATTTCTAATAATGTGTGTAGCACCCCAAGGTGCACTTACCGGGAAGATTCTAGCCTACGTCCATCATGGGTCAGAGCTTCATCGCGTCTGCCCCGGAGAGGGAAGCATGGCATCTGAGCTCACTTCCACTTCCTCCCAGAATTCTGTTCTGTTTACTCCACCCACCTATGTTTTAACCTATGAGGCCAAGCAGTTTCTTTATTAATTAACCAATGACCTTCCTCCATCAAAAGCTCACATTGCTCTGAGTTTAAGATGAATGCGCAGCTTCCAAATCTAGTAGCTTTCAATAGAGAAGGTTATATTCTGCTAGATCCAGATATTTATAAATAAACATTAATTTTATACAAAACGTATACATCTTCAATAATAAATTTCTATAGGCTCAAATTGTACTACTTTTGCCTTTTGTTATTTAATTTTTAATATAGTATTTTTAATTCTTTGAGATGTTCATACATTCATACAATGCTTTTTCAGTATATCTACATCCTAGTCCATTCGTAAGTCCTCCCAGAACTATCATTCTACCTTCAAACTTATAGTCCACATTTTTCATAACTCTGCTCCAGATCAGGATTATGCAAATCCTGACTGGAGCATTCTGTGAGGCTGGATCATCTCAGCAGGCAGTCTTGAGGCTGTTCTAGATGTAGAACTCAGAGGAAACTGCAACAGAAGTGCTCTAAAATCTTGGATCATCTGGACCATCCATTGCTATCACAGACTTTTCAGGGGGTCTTCCTTGATCAATGGAAAAAAGAAAGCATTTTCAACAAATGGTGCCACTAATCATCAGTTACAGGAGAAATAATAACTGAAAAAGTTAGGCCAGAGGTGTTTGGCATGAGAAAATTAACTCTTTCCATTGTTTGTAAGAAGCAACTCAGTCTATGTGAGATCTCATTCGGTCTTGGTCATTGGAAAGAAAATAGAAAAAGATTAAACAGGGAGCTTTACTCAAAAGAAAAGACATAGAAGGTCCCATTGGTTAAATGATATTAGAAAATATTCTCCATGGACAGTGCTATATTTCCCTACCTGGTAGTCTTTAAAATTAAATCAAAAATAATACCTGAAAAAATAATACCAGATCAGAATAGTAATACTTACTCATAAAATTCAGTTCTAGCTACAGATAAATAATTTTGTTGAACTCATGTGAATAAACATTTAAAGGGGTTTTTCCTTTACATTAGCTTAGGAGATATGAATAAATGTCAAGTTAATATATCGTATTTCAGAGAATGACCTTACTTGACAAATGAGTGAAATAGATACATTACCCTTGTCTACAAAAGCAATTTCTGAGTCAAAGTGGAGAATTGAAAAAGAAAAAAAAAACCCATGTAGAAAGAAAATACCATAACATTAAAAGGAGCAAGATATTGCTGATTATAAGTTAATTGATTGTATACCTGTAAAACAAGTGTTTCTACTGAACTTTAGTATCATGAACAAAAAAAAGAAGTAAGTTCCAAATTAGTTTCCTTGTATTTGGAGAAAAATAATAACATTTCTAATTCTGTTTCTATTTGGAGGATAAATTCTTTACCAGAGAGATGAACAAACTAGATTCACTTAATATCTTATTGTCCTCTATTTTTCATTAGGAAGAAAGAGATGGGGTGAGAAATACAAAAAGGTATATGGAGACATATAATATACATATCTAAGCTGGCTTTAGGACCTATGTAAAGTGAAAATAAAGAAAACAGTACCATGTTAAAAACAATCATTGAACTAACAAGTTTTAAATCTAGTGTCAGAATATTTACTTTCAATATAAATTAGCAAAGGTTTTTCTAACCTCATTATCCTCATATAATAAACCTGAAAAAGTTTTGGGAAGAACTTGGGAAAACAGGACAGATTAGTAAAACAAGATACTAAAAAAGTATTTTAATAAAATAAAGGAAATTTTAATTCTTTTTATAATGTAACAATTCCAAAATAATAGTGACTTTGCAGAATAATTCATGCATATCTATACCATATTCTAAATGTCTATTGTCTTTGAGTAAATCCGTATAGAGGAGGATAATGCTAGGCAAGATCCATCTTTACCTTTAATGCAGTTGAGGGGCCAGCAGTAGAATAATTGCAGAACAAAAGGGACGCCCACACTGCATAGTCCTACTTCACTTTAAATCCTATGAATAATAACAGAGATTACCATGCAAGCTATATTCAACTGTGCAATAGTAGCACTTATAGATTAGGGATAAACTTCAGCAGTCCAAATGAATTTAAGGTCCACTTAATAGGAGAGAATTCATGCCTAGTGATGCACCCATAGCTGGGGAGGCCATGGGACCATACAGAGAACTGGTCAAAATATAGAGAACAATTGACTATGGAATGCCCAGCCCCAGCTGATACATCTGCAACACAACCCCTATACCTAAAGTCCAGAGGATATCTCAGAAAAGCAGGCAGAACTGTAAAATCCATAGGACCAGGATATATGCTGTGAGATAGTATTTTCTGTTTATAAAAAATATATCCGTGAAATATAAAATATGTTTCCCTAAACAAGACCTAAACAATGAGATCATCAACTGACATGTCAATGTAGACAGGGGAAATCCCATAAAGCTCTACTCCTAGATGAATAGCTATAGTAATGATTGCTGAAAGAGGAATAATCGGTCTTCTGGGAAAGCCCCTTTTCCATTTCCCTAAACCTATATACATGGACTCAAAAGGCTATATTTGTATATACACAAATAATATATATAGAGTATATGTGTATACATTATTTATGTTTATATATATATTTCAATGTGTTCTATAAAAATATAATATATCTGTATACATAATTGTGTATGCGTGTGTGTGTGAAATACTATATTATTTGAAATATATAGTGTTAGGAGTTCTGGTGAAGGTGAGCAGCAGAACGGAAGGTTGGATGGACCAGTGTTTTGCAACAAGGTCGGTAATCTGATGCAACATGAACAGAGGATAGTTGAAGATGCACATAAAGAGGTGAAACCTGGAAAGATAGAAATGAGTAAGGTATTATAGACCATTCTGGGTGCTGCAATTAATGCACTGTAGGAGAACAAAAATAGGGTAGCTAAAGTAGCAAACTTTCTTAACTATTTTCCAGGAAAAAAAAAAAAGGCCTAATAATGAATGCCACTTGCTGTTTTACAATTAATTGTAGTAATTCTTGATAAATGAAATTTGGGGTGACAGAATTTCAAATATTTTCACTTATGGTATTAGGTATGAAAAGAGAAACATAGAATTTGTCTTGATTTTTAATTCTTATGGATTGCCATTAGTCATTCTCAACCTGAGGCAGCTTTGCTATCTATACTTGGGGATATTTGACAGCATTGGTTTTTTACAACAGGGGAATGTGGCTTTAATAGTTATTTATTCAGTATTATATATCTACTGTATTTCAGTGTTCTTGGTAATAATCCAACCAACTGATCCATCAAGCAAAGCTTGTGCTTACAGGTGTTTTACAAGAATGATATTTATTCCAACCACACCTCTTACTCCTACTCTCTTTCCTCCACCTGTCCCCCTCATCCACTCCTCCCAAAGGGTAAGGTCTCCCGTGGGGAGTCAACAAAGACTAGCTCATTAATTTGAAGCAGGACCAAGCCCTTTCCCGCTGCCTCAAGGCTGAGCATGGCATCCCACCATACGGAATGTGCCCCAACAAGCTAGCTCATGCACCAGAGATAGATCCTGGTCCCACTGCCATGGGCTCCTCAGATAGCCCAAGCTAGAATGATGGTTGGAATGTAAAATAAAATTCAAAAGAAAAAAATTGATAATTACAAGTAAAATTATTTTTTTAAAAAAAGTATTATATTTGTTAAAATTTACTTTATAGGGTCTCTCAATATAACATCTATGAGGTGTCTAAAGTATATATAAACTAAACAGTCATTACAATTAAGAAGTGATAAGGTATTTTATCTTTCTTTAACACAATAGTCTAATTGGCATTTGGTAAATGTCTTAATTGGATTTTAGATATTTGGAGGTAATGGTGTAAAGAAAGGTGGGATATTTTTCTGAATTATTTTTGTTGTAGAAATAAAAATTAAATTTCTGGACTGGTGCCATGACTGAGCTGGTTGAAGCACTTGCTGCCAAACTAGATGACTTGAGTTCCATTCCTGGAATCCACATGGTGGAAGAAAATGACCAACCCCCACAAATTTTCTTCTGACCTCCATATATACACAGTGGCACATGTACTTTTTCCACTTACCACACACAGAGAAAAATATAAAAACGTACTTAAAACTTTTAAATGCATTATTTACTGTCATATCCTGCTTTAAAAATATGATACAGTAGCATTGTTAAACACACACATGCAAACACACATATACATCATTAATAATGAGCCAGATCTTCAAATGAAGTAATGCATTTAGATAGGCATGAATTAACTGATAGTCTGTTTTCCAAAAACAGAATTAGTGAAATGTGAATGGTCACAATCCTGAGTGCTATGAAGAAAAGACACATTGAAGGAAAACATGGGTAGTCCTTATATTTTCAAAGAAATCGATAGAGTAAGCCTCTGAAAAAAAAAAAAGGCGAAACTGAATGAATTTGTGAAGAAAATGAGTGCTTGAGATAAGTCCTTATTGAGAAACAGTAAATTACTGGTTAAAATGGGTACAAAGGAACAACAGGTGTACAAAGAGGTACAAAGGTCCTGAGATGCAACTATATCTGATGTATTTTAGGCACAGCTAGAAGCTCCTTTGACTGCAATAGGATAAATGAGAGAGACACTATTAGTTAAAGAATCTAAATCCATTAAGGGGGGAAAAGAAATCACTGGGCTGTAAAGACTCTAATTAGAGCTATGGTTTTTGCTATTAGTAATCTCTAAAAACATTAATTTTGTCTACAAAGTAGCATTTCATATTGGGAAGACAAAAGAGAAAAATTGAAAGTATAAAAGGCCTGGCATCTACAAATCTTGATACCATTTTTTTTTTAAGAATTTGCACCGAATGCTTGATGAGCTTTTGAATTTAGAAGATTTTTTTCATCCTCTACTTTAGCAGTAGTATTCTTTTTAGGCCATGACTATATGATGATTAATTTTTTAAATAATAAGAAGAATTATAAATCTACAAGATAGCCTAGAACATGGTGGTTGCTGACATATTCTTTATTCTCTGAAAAACAACATGGACCAAAACAGCAAAATAGTCTTGGGTAGGTATAATTAATAAAGCAGAGAGACATATTATTTCCTTAAAGAAGAAGGAAACTAAAGGAAAGTGTTGCAGCAATAGCAATAACAACTGAGTTCTAGACGCTCTTGTAATTGTAAAGCAACTCTTGTTAACCTATCAAAAATAAAGGGACCTCTATTGGCTTAAAAGAAATTCCAAAAGATAAAACTGTGAGAATACATGAGTTTATACTAGATACTTTACGTATCATGGTGCCTGAGGACATATTCAGAGAATTCATGGTATTATAATTATCATGAAGGAGACTTAATAAACACAGCAGAAACAAAAATTTAATGAATAACTTAAGTGTTATTTTCATATTCCTAATTATTTCTTATTAAAATGAAGTATTTTAACTATACATGTAGCATTTCTTATAATAGTCATTTCTTGTTACATTTCCACAATTCATAATTTTTGTTTCTAAATATTTATTTTTCTACAACCATTTGAATTTTTGTCATAAATGATTATTATTTACACTCAACATCTTTTGTACTGAAGCTGTACTTTCCTGATGAGTATTCTAGAGCATAGTCTGTTGAATGTTGTGTTTCAAGAGAAGCATATAGAAATGTATCAGTGCCCTACTTAATCGTCGCCAGTGCCATGGAAAAGGAAGTGATTACTACAAATAAGACCTTTCAAGTTCAAATAGGCTTAATGTAGTCAATTGGCAGTTCTCTTGAAATAAGAGGGTTAATATTTGGGAGAAATATTTCTTGAAAAAGAAAATTGCAGAAGTTGCTGTCACATCAAAAATCAACTTAGACACTATTAAAATTATATTTAACAGAGTTGCTATATCCAAGCTTCTGGGTTTTTTTTTTTGTTGTTGTTGTTGTTGTCTATACACAGATGTGGATCTAAAGTAGGAAATGTGTGACTTTCATCTTGTCTTGATTATTTTATGTTGATTACAAATTATATAGATGGGAAGAATGTGAAGTAGAGTGTAATGAAAGCCAAGAAAAGAAGGCAATAGCAGTTCTATTCCACAGTTAACCAATTGTGGAGTTAGAAAGGCATGTACAAATTAGAACTCTTCTATTTATTAAATATGTGAACTCTGACAATTCATTTGATTTTTTGTCTGTTTCCTGACCCTAAAGAGATTCTTATATCAATATATTTATATCACTAGATTATTATGAAAATTAGGCAAAAATGTAAAGTCTTTGTCATGTTGTTTTAAATGTAGTAAACATTCTACCATATTAGTCGATCTATTTTCTTAATACTTTCTTCTTAACAAATACTCACTGAAATGCTAACAGCTGTGAGATTATTCTTGTCTTCATCATCCTGACTGTATATGGGCTAGATAAATAGTTTAGTTTTATAGTCAATTCCTAGTATGCCCACCTTCAGAAATCGTCATAGCATGTTTAATGCCCAATATATATACAAAATTTAAAAAAGAAAAAAATTAAATAATTTATAAGCGTCAATTTTCAATTTTGGCAAATTTTTAATCACTTCACCTTTGACCCAGTTCCTCTCGATAACAATATGCATCATAAGACAAAGGAAAGCATTTGAGCACATCTTTCATCCACTGTACTGAAAGGTAAAACTTTAGACTGAACATGATTCAGCTATAGAGCTGATATATTCCTTTTCAGAATAAGATCGTTCCTTAATATGTAGCAATGTGGTAGACTCAGAGCATAACTTGTGGAGAAACTCAATCATATATTTATGATTCTGGGGAAGACATTTTGTCTGTAGATAATGTATTCTTGGTTCTTATTAGCTCCAGCCTTGCATTTATATGTAGTATGAAGTGTAGACTTGGTCAAAACATTGCTAATTTAATTCTTTTTTGCTTCAGTGCCTGAGCCCCAAATTTCTGATGAGTGAAAATACTTCTGAGAAACAAAATTTGAAAGAGTATTTTCTAGACTTCCATTTTTAAGGTAGGTGAAGTAGGTCCCTTTAACAGTATTTGTTACATAAGCACATTCCTTTTAGGAAGAATCTTCGGTGAATCACAGGATTCTTTACAGAGCTAAGGCATGCTCAGAGACACAAGCACAAAGGAGGGAGGTTTGTCGGGGCTAGTTCAATAGTTGATAATTGACAAATATCAGGGCCTTCCTCCCTGGTAATTCTAATGACCATAAAACCTCTCTTAGCCCCTGTCATTCTTTTAATCCCCACTAATCTGCTGTCTTATGATTTTTCAGAATTGCGACCTTGGTGACGTTTCTGGCCAACCTTGGCGAGAGAACTCAAAACTGAAGTCTGCGCAACAGCTTGGCCTAGCGAATTGTGATTCAACATGGATGGCGGATTTCATAGTGTAAAAGTCTATATCATGAAAGAAGATGAGCAATGGGAGCATATATGCTCAGGTCAAATTTCAACCAAATATATCGGACGGCTTGAGAGTGTATGCTTACTTGTTCATTCAGATTTAGATGGCTCTCGGCTAATAGAGAGCAAAATTAATCCTGATATGACCTTTAAGAAATACCAAACGAATTTAATTATTTGGACTGACGCTAATAACAAAACGGTGGCACTATGTTTCTCAGAGCCAGATGGCTGTCAAGATATCTGGAATGATATCTGCCAGGTTCTAGGGAAAGACCCAAGCGACCCGACCCTTCAAGAGCTTACAGAGGAGAATGACAGTTTTCAAGAACTGTCGCAGATTGAGAATCTGTTTCAGTTGCCCAAATGTGAACTAGGGAAACTCGACAACATTGCAGGTTTATTTAATATTGTAAAAGAATCGCCATGCCTCAAGGAACGGCTGGCTCGGCTCTTGGAAAGTGAAGATTACATCAAAAAGTTGCTAGAGATGTTCCGCACTTGCGAGGAACAGCAGAACATGGGAAGTTTACAGATTTTACATGTCATTATTAAAGGAATCTTATTTCTCAACAATTCACGTTTATTTAATATTATGTTTTCTGACAAATATGTCATGGATGTAATAGGATGCCTTGAGTATGACCCTAGTTTGGATCAGCCATATCAGCACAGGAAATTCTTGACAGACAGTGCAAAATTCAAAGAAGTTATGCCAATAACACACCCTAAACTTAAGGAAAAAATACACCAGACTTACAGAATGCAATATATTCATGACATTCTATTGCCTATATCAACCAGATTTCGAGAGGATTTGCTTTCTGATCTTACATCTTTTATTTTTTTCAATAAAATTGAAATAATTAACATGCTGCATGAAGATGAAATGTTTTTGCGTGAAGCTTTTAGTGAGTTAAAAGATAACACTGTGGGTGATGAGAGACGGAGTGAATTGTTATTTTTCTTTAAGGAGTTCTTTGAATTTGCTAAGATATTAAATTTTCAGAAGAAGGATGTGTTACTGAAAACAGTGATAAATCTAGGAATCATGAGTACTCTGAAAATTTCAGTATGTATGCAAGACAACCAAATAAAAGTAGCTGCTCTAAATATATTTACTTATTTAGTAGAATTTAATCCACGAATAGTCCGAGTGTATGCACTGGAAGAAGCTGAGGACAGTGAAAATGAGGATGACCTTCTCCTCAATATAATGATCAAACAAATCATCTGTGATCCTGATCCCGAATCTTCTCATGTTTTAAGTTTGACAGCAGTTCTCCGTGCTCTTCTTGACCCGCAAAACATGTTTGTAACAGCTAATGGATATGAAAGAAGAGAATTTATGGATTACTTCTATGCGCATTGCATAGATAACTTGGCAGCACCAATTTTGTCTATCACAGGACAAAATGATAGTGGTGATAACATAATCAAAATCGATTCTGATAATGACCAAAATCCACAATTGCTTGGAGAAGTTTTGGAATTCCTCAGCTTTTGTTTACGAAACCACACAACCTATATCAAAAATTATATTTTGAGCAATGACTTGCTCAACAGAATCTTGGTGCTGATGAGTTCAAAGCACACTTTTCTTGTTTTGTGTGCACTGAGATTTATGAGACAGATGATTGGCTTTAAAGATGAAATTTATAATCTTTACATAATGAGGAAAAATCTTTTTGAACCTGTTATAAATGCTTTTCTTCGTAATGGAAAACGATACAATCTGTTAAACTCAGCTATTATTGAACTATTTGAATTTATTAGAGTGGAAAACATCAAGTCTCTTATTGAAAACATTGTGAAAAAATTTTTTACAGCTTTTGATTCAGTTGAGTATGTCCAGACATTTAAAGGTTTGAAAATTAAATTTGAAGAACAGAAGGAAAGAGAAAGTCAACTAAGAAGAAACTTACATGATATAATATATGAGAAATTATACTGCAGACATATGAAAGCTATGAAGGTAAAGGTCAAGGAGGAAATGTGTCCTAGAGTAAATACTGAAACTGTTCTGCCATTGGAAGTGGACTTTCTAAGTTCTGATGACACGTTTATGCAAATAAAAGAGAAAAGTAAAGATGAAGTAGAACAGTCAGAAGAAAATTCATTTGAATTTGGCTGTTCATCTCAGTCTGCGGCTTCTGCTAGAAGAAAGAGTAGGCCACTACACTGTTGCAAGAGGATTCCATTAGTGGACTACTCCGATGATGAAGAGGACGGTGACAGTGATGATGAAGAGGAAGAAGAACCTCCCTCCAAAAGACCTAATCTTGGTTCATAAAATAAGATGAGGCCCTCAAATTTTGATTCAAATAAAATTTGATAAATATCAAATTGAAAATTCTATTTTAAAAAAATCTTTGTCTTATGGGTTTTTAGATATGGTATAAAGAATAGTAAATATGTTGAATAAAAGGCCTCGATTTTATATAAAGAAAATCTTCCATAATATAGATGCATAATATAAAATAACCAACCCCTGAGTGATAATGTCTTATCAAAAACATCTTATTTTAGCAGTATGGTTTGTGAGGAGTAAACAGTTTGATGAAGTAATACAAGTTTCACTTGCCCCGAGGCTCCTTTTTGTCTGCTCAGTCGTAATGGGGATGGTCAGGGTCATGTTTTTATTCTCTGTGCCCAGAGAAGGGTGCCCAGGACATGCATGTGGGTTGGACTGCATACATTTTGCAATATGAAGGAGAAAACAGGGGCCGGGAAGTCAGGCACTATTTTTGTAGGCAAATATATGGTGTGATAATGGGGGAGAGGGAGAGGAGAGGAGGAGAAGGAGAGAGGGGAGAGGGAAATAGGGAAAGGGAGGGAGGGAGGGAGGGAGGGAGGGAGGGAGAGAGAGAGAGAGAGAGAGAGAGAGAGAGAGAGAGAGATTATTTCATGTCCTGTGCAAAACGGCAGATCTGAAGAGATAAAGACTGTGAGGAACTTACTGATGAGGGTGACTTGGTTGCCACCCCAAGGCCAAGAGCCAAGATGATTTCTGGGCCTACTCTGCTGCCAAGGCTCATGCCTGGGTCTGTGGTCCTCCTGCAGCTATGGTCTATGTTGATGTTCATGGCTCCTGATAGCATCAAAGGCCAATAGTATAGGGCTGCACGGAGTTGGCCCTGTTCCTCACTGGCTGCAACACTAGGGAGAAGTGGCCCTGCTCTTACTAACTGCAGCACTCAGGAGAGCAGGCCTTGCACCTCCCCTGGGGAGCACAGTAGAGCTGACCTTGTTGGTGGGGGTGACCGGTGACCGTAAGTCAGACTTGAGGGCATGAGCATGGGAGAGCTGACCCCATTACTCTTCTGTGTGTTATACAGCAGCATGGGTAAGGGAAAGATGTCCACCTTGCCTCTTGTTCCTCATCTCCTGCTTCAAGTAAGGGAGCTGACTGGAGTATCTCTTATCAGCTGCCACACTTGGGACCGAAGGCCCTAAACCTTGTTTAGAAAGCACAGTACAGCTTACCCTGTTGATGGGGTCTCCTTCTCCCCAAAATATAAGCAAGAAATAACGGGACCTGCCCATCATCCATATGGTGATGTGGGTGGGGGAGACATGCCCCTCTCTCACCATCTGTGGCAGTTGGGAAAACTTAACCTGAGGTCACGAGAGCAGGAGAGCTGGCCTTCCCCATCTCTATCTGCAGCACTCCAGAGAATGACCCCTGCACCTTGCCTGGGCAACATAGTAGAGCTGGCCCTGATGGTATAGGTCTGGGTAAGCAACATAGTAGAGCTGGCCCTGATGGTATAGGTCTGGGTAAGCTTACCTTGAGGACCTGAGAAAACAGGTCCCATACCTTGCTCCTTTTTGCATAGGGTGAACTAGCAGTGGCAATACTGGCAGGCTGACCAACCCTACAACCACAAGAACCAGGGCTGTAGTTTGCCCATTCCAATATGCATCCCATCCATGATCTGCTGGAGCATATGAAAGTGCTTGTCCTGTAGATCCAAAGTTTCAGTATCCTCATGACACAGGGCAACAACAGGATATCCAAAAGAAGTCCCAATGAAGGCCTGTTTTCAATAGTATAGCAGAAACCAGAGGCCTCAAGCATGACCAATGTCTCTTTGCAATGAACATTTACAATAAAGATATGTGGACTAAAGGGTATAGTGTGTGACTCACTTTGTCACACTATAGCTTCCATGATGAGATTTTTCTCTTTTGACTCTCTGTTTTTCTTTTTTCTTAAATTTTATTTTATTTTATTTTATTGGGGGAGGGGGCTTCAAGGGCAGAGAGTGGATACAAAAGGATGGAGAGATGAGTGGATCAAGATTCATGATAGGAAAGCCACAAATCATAAATAAAAACTTAAAAAATATATTCAGTCTAACTGTAAAACACTTTATAGTCTTTAATGATTTTAATTTTTCTCAAAAATATAAGGAGTCTCTTCTAAGACTCAGATATACTTGTAACTGTTAGGTCACATATAATAAAATAAAAAAATGTACTGATAACTTTTTGTGGTGATAAAGCACATGATGAAAAATCAATTGCTTCCTGCACAGATCAAGGTTGTATAAAAAAGCATCAATGGGAGGCATTCACTTAATTATCTCTCTATAATCCTCAGTCATTCTCTCTGAGCCATTACATTTCCATATCTTGGAGCTACTCCCTTTGGGAGCCATTTTCTTTCAAGCCACCATACCCTCCTTAAACTAGGGGTATAACAACTCATCTCTGGGACTGACTTTATTATCTTCATCTGTATTTTTTTATCTTGGATGCCTTTCCTGGAACTATTCCTCAGGTTTGAAAGCCTTCTTGAACGTCCTGAGCATACAATTTGGCTATTGTTTCATTAGAAACTTCAGTTTGTCCCAAATATTGCCACATTTTAGAATAACCCAAACAGACTCTGCGGTGCCTTCTTATCTCGTCTAGATAGCTCTTTACCTGAAGGACATCAGAGATCTTAACAAAGTTGTTGGAGCCCTATACCAGCCTTAAGGGCCATACTGGATCAAACTATTCTTTAACTCTTTGGTGAACATAGTTTGTTCTGGCCCAGTGAACTGGAGTTCAAATATATCTTCTTTTATTCCTAATTTCCTCAGTAGCACCTGTTCTTCCTTAATGGTCCTTTTCCTGATATTTGTGGGAATCTCAGAGATTATAGGGTAAAAGTTATGAGTCCACTTTCATGTTTAAAAATTCACCAATCCCTGAGATCAAAAATCCACAAATCTCTGAGCTCTCCCCCCCAAAAAAAAACAAAAACCTGAGCTCAAAAATCCCACCAATCACTGGGTTTGTGTTGAAATCCCACCAATCCCCATCCTGAAAATCTACACTATGAAAAACTCCACCCTCAACAAACCCTATACAAAGGCTCCCTCCTGCTTTTGTGTGAAACTTGTTGTGCAATGTGACTTTGTGGTATTCCTGTGATTCTAACTGCCAAGATACTTTTCCTTTCAGAGCTATTTCCTTTCACTTGTATAAAGAAATCCTCTCCCTTCAGAACATGTGCACCAGAAAAATTGTTCCCCTCAGAGCAGTAACACTTCCCATTTGGGGAAACATTTACTCTTAAATCTGTAACACATAGCCAAGTGTTCCTAATGGCTTTGATTCACCAGGCCATCAGGAATTTATTTCCCTCATAATGTCTCAGATTATGTAGCTTTTACCTTTTGGAAGGATGAGAAATCACATTACTCAGTTTTTCTGCCTCCACTGAAGTTAGACTAATCCTGTCAACTCCCATATCCCAGTATCACAAGTCTCATTGTGACTAGCTCTTTCATTGTTCGAGTCGTTCAAGAGTTGAATATGTCCTTGTTGGACTAGAAGTGCAAATGTCAGGGAAGAGTCGCTCCAGACACCATTCACATAACCACAAATTGATGCAAAAGCAAGAGGACTTTTATTCTGTCATGACAGGGTCCTTCAGGTTTGGGATATGAAGGACAATGATAGTTGTTACAGTCCATCTTTTAAAGCAAAGAGCCACAGACACAAGGGGGGACCTGTAGGTTGTTTTCCAACTTATTGGATTGGCTTATTCAAAGGGTTATTAGCAGTGATTGGTCTATTCCAGGGCAGGAGAATAGCTGTGTGATAAGGGAAACATCTGTAGGGGTGACTGTTCCTTTTGTGAACTGATAACATTCTAAGTTTGGCACATGGGTGTTCTCCTAAGCAAACGGGATGTTCTCATGAGAGCAGGCTAGCTGCATGTCCTGAGGGGGTCCTGAAAATCTTTCAAACAAACAGGATGTTCTCACGGGAGCAGGCTAGTTGCGGGTTCCGAGGAGGGGGGGTCCAGAGGGTCTTTCATTCCCCCCTTTTCCTTTCTCATGGATTTAATCATAAATCCATGTGTTCAAAAACGTCTACGTCATTCTGCTTTAATATCTGATATTACTGGGAGAGTACCATGGTTTGGATAACTGAAAGCCTGTCTTTTATAAATTGCACCAGGCGATTTAAAATGCAAGGGCTGATTGTAAAGATAAGAAGTAAAATAAGTAGGGGCCCAGCTATAGTGGAAATTAAGGTTGTTAACCACGGCGATTTATTAAACCATTTTTTAAACTATCCTTGTTGAGAATCTTTTTTTTTTTTAATTTTATTTATTTATTTATTTATTTGCTTTAAGCTTTCCCTAAGTTTAGTCATAGATTTTCTAACCAATCCGGTCTGGTCAGCATAAAAGCAACATTCTTTCTTGAATGCAGCACAAAGACCCCCTTCCTTTAAAAACAACAGATCCAGGCCCCTCCTGTTATGGAGCACCACCTCTGAAAAATTTGCTCAGACAATAGCCACATGAAAACTAGTACAACTGATGGGACAAAATAACTCATACTTTACAGAGCACTGTTTACACAGCAGTATTGGGAGAAGATAGTAAAACACCTCTAGGGCGTGCAGAATAGCTCTTAGCAAGATTATCTGAATGAGGCCTGAAAGTAACTACTTGGTAGACATTGTGAACCACTGCAGACCCAGGAATAGCACCCATCACTGCGGCAATAATAGTCTATTGACTACAAAGAGCTTAACTCAGCCTGAAGAAACACATGGATGCCTTATCATTGTAAAACAATGGCCTTATGCAAATTTAGTGAAATGTATTTTTCCCTTAAAAGGCAAGTTCAGTATTATGAAGACAAATCTCCTTTGCTCTAGATACTGGGAGTGTTGATCCTCAACTCCAGGGAATGTGCCAGAGAGGTCAGCTTCGGCTCAGCTGGCGCCACATGGCATTCACCGGCTTCCATTGCGTTCTGTAGCATCAGCTTCATCCAAATGTACAAGGGTTGTGTCCATTGCGAGAACTTCAACAAGCAATGAAAGATGATGCAATACAGGATGCCAAATGTTCAAAACAAAACAAAAGGCCCTAAAGCCAGAGGACAGCCATTGAGGAATCAGAAATCAAGAATTAGGTTTAGTTCGTAAGAGGTACAGAAAGACAAATATAATTAACACAGAAAGCCCTAAAAGCTCAATATGTCACTAAAACACTAGGCCAGCTTGGACCTAGGGATGACACTCAGAAATAAAATCAATGGGGGTGTAAAAGGGAGATGGTACATTAGGATTTATGTTTTGGATGATTTTAATTTTTTTCTTATGAGCCGCAGGTGACTTTAAATGTAAGCTACTTTTCAAAATTTTAAGAACTAAAACAAAAATACAAGAAAAGGATCAGCATCATCTTGAGAACCTAAGCAGTGGTTTTCCAGCGTCAGCACTCAGAGGGACTGGAATGGTGATTGTCCATATGGCCTGATTGTCCCTGGCCTAAAAAAGGAGATCTGGGATCTTAGTTTTTAACAAATTTTTATACTAAGAAAACTGCCAGTTCCTGTGGCCTATTGTTTTATTTTACATAAATACCCTTTTTTTTTTTTGAGACTGACCTTACCCAGGCTTTGTAAGTACAGCATTAAAATAACTTTTAACATCCCATTAACATCTATTTTATCATATATAAAACCACATCGGTTTATCTTTTGAATGTCACACCATTCCATAATCCCACAGATTAAGGCGAGATTTTCCTGTAGAAAAACAAAACCTGTCAAGAGGTAAGGAAGCTTTAGGTGTGTTTGCTTTTCTTTGTAGTTATCTGCACAAAATGGTCTGATCCGGAAAAATCTCAAACCCTACAAAATAATTCCTGTCAATAGATCCCAGACACACAGGGGAGGAACAGAACAGAATTGCTTTTTGCTTCTGCTATCTGATATTGTGCTTCAAAAGACACACACACACACACACACACACACACACACACAAATGAGTGGAGCCCTGTGGGTTTCTGACTTTAGGCAATGTAAACCTACTTTACAGCACATGTGCCTGCCCTGTGCAAGCCTTGAGATCAGGATATCCATTACCAGGGTCAGCCACAGTCAGCGGATGCACCAGCAGCAGCTAACTAGCCAGGCAACAGAACTAGTGGCAACGATTGCCGGGGTGTTTTGAACCCAGAACAGGACAGAGGGAGGGAAGTCTGTCCAGTCATTTTTGCTGGTCTCCCAGGCCAATTATGTCAATTTGTAAAATTTTTATTTTAGAATTTTATTCTACCTGATCTGAGCTTTGGGGTTGGTAAGCACAATTCCCAGTTGATCCCCAATGACTTACCTGGGCAACAAAGGCTGGTCTATTATCGGACATGATTACCTTGGGCATCCCAAACCTCGGGAAGATTTTTATGATCTTCTTAGCCATTACATTGGCTGTCTCAGTCCTGGTCAATGTATGATGGCTATCTTCTTCCTCTGCCATGTAGAGCTTGTATCAAAGTCATAGGTTCAGCTTTCTGGAGGGGCCAACATCCCTTCAGGGAGGCTATTGGCCCAGATCATTTGCTTCCTGTCCGCCATTGCTGCCCCTGCCTTCCGCTTACCTTCAGTCTTGTATACCTGCTAGGCTCGGACCCCCAGCCTTGTGCCCCAGGCAAGCTTCACCATCATTTCCAGCTCTACCTGGTACAGCTCAGCCTGCCATTCTGCCAGCCACCTGTCCTTTCTGTAGACGGTGGTAGGATCTGTAGTTCATCCATGTGAGCAGGGCACAGGAACAGCAGTCTGGTGCCTGAGGGCACCTGTAGTAGCATTATGAATGCTCTATCGCAGTCTGACGTGGGTGAGGGGAGCGAGACTGCAGGGTGAGCAGCCAGGGCTCATGCCAGCTTTAGGGCAAGTGCAGCACCAAGGCAGTTGCTAGGAGGTGAGGATTTCTTAGGTGGTGATGGCAGGGGGTGGTGGTCATCCTCGGTGAGGAGGGCATGGCAGAGGTGGATGCAGACAAGCAGCCTGCGTCTCCTGCATAACTAAGAAGCAAAAGTCCCTTGTTTGGTCAACAAAAGGCTTTGATCATACATTCAGGGGTGACCAGGGAGGAACGAGTCATTTATTTGTCCTTTTCCAAAATTTATAGTTAGTAAGGTGTTCAGTTTGTTCAATGGTTGTTTTAACCATTTTTTTAAAGAGTACTCAGTTCTTGTGCCCCTTAGAAAAGCTATAGAGGTATCTAATGTCCTTTTTCTTGTCATAAGCACATTGGCCTTTGTCCAAGGGGTGCCTCTGTCCATCTTCATTTGTCCTTGATCTTCCGTTGCCAGGCCCCCTATCTGAGTCCTGCCTTTCTTTTTCTTTCACTTCATTTTCTCGGTCTCTAGCTTAACATTTTCTCTGTCTCCCCAAATTCTGCAAGGTATAATCTTGTAACCTATCTATTTGCTATAACATTTTTTTCCCTATATCTGATATTAACTGTCCTATGAAGGCCATGGCTACCACTGCCTGTTGACCTTCAGAGGTTAGGTAAAATTCCTGTAAACCTCCATTAATCATTTAAGGAACACGAATTCTAACTGGCTCCTGGAGAACCTCTCTTACTTTAGCCGAATTAGTGGGGTGCCTTGCAGCCCCCCTGAGATTTGCCATGAGCCTAGCTGTTATGACGGTCAGTTTCTCCCTTTAAGAATTAATTAGACATCATAGTGTAGGAGAATGAAAATAGATCCATATTTACCTCTATGCACAAAACTGAAATTCATACGAATCAAAGACCTTAACATAAACACAACAATATAAATACAATTTTGAACATAGCCTCAGTAGCATAGACATTAAAGGAAACAATCAGTAATTGAAATCTCCAGAACTGAGAAGCTTTTTTTTTTATAACAAAGGATATAATTAACAGAACATAATACCAGCCTGTAGGATAGGAAAGGTATCTTTATCAATTATTTTAAAACCATATAAGGAACTTAGAAGCTTAATCCTCATAAAAACAAATATTCCAGTACAATTATGTCACAGACCAAAACTGTAAACTCTCAACAAATGAACTTAAAATAACTAAAAGATATTTAAAATTTGCTTAAATATAACATCCTTAATCATCAGGGAAATGCAAATCAAACAACTCTAAAATTTTATCTCATCCCTGTAAAAATGACCAAGATTAAAAATACTATTTGACAATTTATGCTTACAGCTACTTTGAACATTAGTATGGTGGATTTTCAGAATTAGATAACATATTACCTTAAAACTTAGCGATATCCCTTTTGGACCTATTTTACATAGCAGAATTATTTTATCATAGAACGAATCTGGAAACAACCCAAAATGCACCTCCTATCTTATTTATATCTTATTTATATCAATAATAAATGAGAATTTTCACCATGTGGGGCAACTTGGGGCCCCCACCTCATCACAAGCATTGTGAGCAGTCAAGTGTCAAATTCAGATCTAAACATGGGCTGGCTTAGAAGCTCAACTGGGCTGTTCATATGGCCCTGGCCCTGAGCCAGGGCTTTTACAGCAATAGTTCTTGAAGACAGTGTAATCCTGCACCCATCTAAACAGAGCTGGGAATTTCTTTTCCTCTGGACACACTGTGTAGTAAGAAATATAGAAACCAACAATCTGTAGTTCTTCTATAAGCACATTATTTTAAAGTGACTCAGCCTAATTTTCCCCAATTTTTAAACCGGGGCTTTACCCTGGATGCAGCACATGATGACTGGAACAGAGCATCCCCAGAAGAGAGATGCTATCAGGGCTGGGAGGTCCTTCCAATGTCGGCTTGCCCCACTACCTGCCACTCCTGAATCCACATTCGCCATTTACCAACAGCCACAGGGATACTTACTTGCAATCTCTCTATCTGCTGCCACATCCAGCCCTGCTGCCATAATGAAGAGGTCCAGACTCTTTAGGGGACCTTTGCTTTCTAATAGGGTATCTGACCCCAGAGATACAGCCTACTGCAGGTTCCCAGACTTACTGGGTCCTGTGGGGAGGAATTAGCACCAGCTTGGACCCCGCTGGCTGGCATGTGTGTCTCCACAGCAGGCCTTACTTCCCTGACCCTGGTGCTAGCACCAGCTACTAACCCCACTGGGGATCCTCCCAGGACCTGGCTCCAGCCTTAGCTCCATCCACAGTGAGCTCCTAGCTGTATAGCACAAGTTTCCCACAACCCCACCTCAGTACTCACAGCAACCTAGCAGCTCTTCTCTGAATGGGATTCCAGAGGCCCCATGAGGAATCCCCTCCAGGGAACTTGTCAGGTCAGGATTGGTGGGCCATCTGGAAGCCTCAACTCAGTTCCTGGGGATGCCACATCGTTCACCAAGGAGGCTCCTCTTGATCCGTCACACTAAGCCCAAGGATTGAAGAGCACCAGGCCTGGCTTAGGTGGCACTGAGAAATGCTAGCTTTTTCACATAGGCAGTGGGCAGAAGTGGAAGAGGAAGGCCCTTGAAGACATACCTGCCAGTAGCAGCTGGGAAAACCTTTGCATTGGCTATAGGGGGAGGGAACCCCCTGGACTGTCTAAGGCAGCCCTCCTCCCCCCAGTCCTCCTCTATGGTGCTGGTGGACTCCAGGTCAGCAAGGGAGGACGTCACATTCAGCACAGGGACTTCAGGGGGCAAGCATTCCCTTCTCATGGATGTTCCGGGCCCCAGTCTCTACCTGCTGTAGCAGGGAGAACTAGTTGTGAGCAGGGGAGGGCAGGATTACACAGCCCAAGAGGAGTGACTAGTCATCAGCTGGGCTTATTCCTGAGCAGCGACTAAGGGAGCTAAAGCCTTTGTTTGGTTTTATTTATTTTTTTTTTCTTTTCCCATTGTATTTTGCTCAAGACATTTCCCCAAAAATAAGTTGAGAACCATGGTATTGAGAAGCGAGACCTCAGAAAAAGGGCGACTGAGCACAAGAGGGATTGGGGACGGGAGGGAAATGACTGCAACTTGCTCCCAGGGACTGGAGAAATTTAAAAAAAGAAAAAGAAAATAAAAAAGAGAGTCGGTTTTAATACAGCTAAGAGGGCTCTCCCGTTAGTGAGCTCCTCTTTGGAGTGGGGTGCGGCAGAGGCTCAGTGTCACCCCAAGACCCGGCACTGAGGCGAGAATTATGCGCCCTGGGCTCCTGGGATGATGCTCAGGAGTTCAAGCGTCTGTGCATTGGCGCCCATAGTAGAGGCACCTCGCTCGGGCAACATAGCTGGAGCCCGTGGCAAATCCTTCCCGGGCCTGCCTTTTCACCCATGGCCCGTGATGACAGCAGAGGCGGTGGCTGCTGGGCCAGGGACTCACGTGCACAGGTGGGGCCGCAGCTGCCCCCTTCTCTGACTCGGGCTAGGGTCCCTGCCCCAAGAAGTTTGCTCTGGGCTGGAGCTGGCTGCCCCACCTCAGGCTGGCTCCAGGCTCTGCCGCAGGAGATCACCAGCCCTGCTCCCTCCCCGGAGATGTGCCCTCAGGGGAGAAAGCAGGCAGGCAGGGCAGCAATCGCCACAGCAAGCAGGGCAGTTCAGCAGAGCAGCCTCAGCAAGGCACAGCCTAGAGAGGTGAAGGAGGGGCAGACTGTCAGCGTTTCTTTTGCATTTCCACAGCTGGGTCGGCAGCTACTCCTTAAAGTTAGAGTTAAGGTCTAAGAGATGGTTACTTACTGTTCCATGGTACGAGATTTAGACTCGAGTACAAACAGATATACAAAAACAAAGGACATAAAAACAAAGACACAAAAGCCAAAACCAAACTCAAAATCAGAAGCTGGGCAGCACTACAGATTAAGATGGAGGTCATGCCTCCTGGGAACTAGAGGAGTGACCTGGTTACTCTTAGCCCCATCAGATACTGGAGTGTCCTCCAGATTTCGGCCCCAAAAAGTCGGGGTCCCCGGATCCCCGGACCGTCTCCCCGGGTGGCTGGCGAGGAGTAAGGAACTCCTCAGTTCCCTCCAGTTGAGCCCAGCCTTCCGAGTGCTTGTATGTACAAACGACTTCAAAAGGCACAACCACATACCAAGAAACACAGACTACAATAATCACAGAAACAAAGCAGACAGACAGACAAAGACACTAAGAGCGCTCGATCTTACCTCCAATTGGACCTGAAAAGGGTCCAGAAGCAAGTCATTTCCCGGCCAATGCACCAAAAATGTTGGACTAGAAGTCCAAATGTCAGGGAAGAGTTGCTCCAGACACCATTCACATAACCACAAATTGATGCAAAAGCAAGAGGACTTTTATTCTGTCATGACAGGGTCCTTCAGGTTTGGGATATGAAGGACAATGATAGTTGTTACAGTCCATCTTTTAAAGCAAAGAGCCACAGACACAAGGGGGGACCTGTAGGTTGTTTTCCAACTTATTGGATTGGCTTATTCAAAGGGTTATTAGCAGTGATTGGTCTATTCCAGGGCAGGAGAATAGCTGCGTGATAAGGGAAACATCTGTAGGGGTGACTGTTCCTTTTGTGAACTGATAACATTCTAAGTTTGGCACATGGGTGTTCTCCTAAGCAAACGGGATGTTCTCATGAGAGCAGGCTAGCTGCAGGTCCTAAAGGGGTCCTGATCGGGTCCTGAGGGTCTCAAGCAAACAGGATGTTCTCATGGTACAGCCAGCCGACTGCAGGTCCTGAAAATCTTTAAAACAAACAGGATGTTCTCACGGGAGCAGGCTAGCTGCGGGTTCTGAGGGGGGGTCCAGAGGGTCTTTCATCCTGATTACCCTAGTTTCTTGCATTGGACTGTATTTGATGCCCCCATCTGTATGTTGAATTACAGATTTTCCCTCTTCCATTAAAAGTTAGACCTGAGGGTAGCTTCTATTGGTTTTACCACCTGTCTCTCATTCTTTTGTTTATCTAATTTACTTGCAAAGTCAGAGGCTAACATGGAAGATGATAGCTTCCTCTCTCTTTCTTGTTGCAATTGCTCCTTTATACAAAGAAGGTCCTGCTTGGCTGCTAGCCTAACCTCAAATGTATTTATAACTAACTACACACAACAGGCCAGTAGGCAACTTACCTTGATGTGGACAGTCTTAACTTTTGTGCTCTAAAGACTGCAGCATTTCCTCTAAACTTTTAACTCTTTTTGGGATATCTCCATATTCATATGGTGGACCCCACTTGCTGAGCAGGCATTTCATCGGCCCCATACCACACAGATAAAGACTGCCATCCTGGGATTCATCCCACAGACACTCTTAATCCTGATGGTTCAACGTTAGTTGTATGTCTTCCTTTCCACAGCAAGAACCATATAACCACTGTCATAGCACAGAAGCACACTAACACAGACCATACAAGAAAGTAAACTGGTACCAGAATTTCCTCCATCTGAATTCCTGCCTCGGGCTGCTCAGGCTTAGTTTCATGCCCTGCTATCCATTGCTAAGACCACAAACCAATGCCTCCAACTTATTTGTGATTATTTCATGTCCCTGTTCAGCTGCCATCTATGTTGTGTGACAAAACTTTTCCTGAGATTAAATATGCATTTCTGCTCACCCCAGATATGGAACCTATGACAGACCAAAGTAAAGACGCCACCTAAATCCAACTTGGTATACCAATCAGTTTTATTCGTGTTACAGGAGTGTGGGGGAGAGGTATTATTTATAGGCGCATCAATGATTTAAAGATAGCTGCATTAACACGGCCAGGCAGTGGTGGTGCACACCTTCAATCCCTGCACTTGGGAGGCAGAGGCAGGCGGATCCCTGTGAATTTGAGGCCAGCCTGATCTACAAGAACTAGTTCCAGGTCAGCTAGGACTGTTACACAGAGAAACCCTGACTCAAAAGAAAGAAAGAAAGAAAGAAAGAAGGAAGGAAGGAAGGAAGGAAGGAAGGAAGGAAGGAAGGAAGGAAGGGGGAGAGAGAAAGAGAGGAGAGAGAGAGAGAGAAAGGAAGAAAGAAAGAAAGAAAGAAAGAAAGAAAGAAAGAAAGAAAGAAAGAAAGAAAGCTGCTTTACCAAAGCTCACTTCAGAATTGGTGACTGTAGTGGCATTTTGTTTGTGATATAACAAATAAAGCTTGCCTGAAGATCAGAGTGCAGAGCTAGTCACCAGTTAACCATAGAGGCCAGGCAGTCATGGCATATACCTTTAATCCCAGCACTCGGGAGACAGGCGCAAAGGGACCTCTGTGAGTTCAAAGCCACCCTGGGCTATAAGGCATTGGATCTGTGTAAAAGAGAAACAGAGCTCACACAAAGGTAAGCCTGTTTCCCACCTTTCACATGCCTTTAATCCCAGCACTAGGGAGGTGGAAACAGGAGTGAGATGGCTGGGTCAAGGAAGGAATATAAGGGGGTGGAGACAGGAGCTCAGATACAGTCTGGGGTTTCAGTCTGAGCATGGATTCTAAGGTTTTGTAGAGACATCAGTCAGTCTTTGAATTTATAGA
This sequence comes from Alexandromys fortis, assembly GCF_014885135.2. Taxonomy (NCBI): domain Eukaryota; kingdom Metazoa; phylum Chordata; class Mammalia; order Rodentia; family Cricetidae; genus Alexandromys; species Alexandromys fortis. The sequence continues at coordinate 115,796 of NW_026068325.1, forward strand.
GACAGGATCTCCGTTTGGTCTGAGCATTGGTAGAGGTAAGAACTCTCTAGTAGTTGGCTGTTCTGCTTCTCTGATTCTTCAGCTTTCACCCCATAGTTTACTCTGAGCTTTTATTATTAAGACCAATTAGAATTCTTGCTACAGGTGACAGCTCACAAAAGCCCAAAATCTGGAGCACACTGAACAGCCTGCAGGCAGCTCAACAGCTCAGAGAGTGTCTTATCCAAGTGACTCAGTTGGTTCAAGCCTCTTCCAGGAAGTTTGGCTGGTTTCTGCTTCTTCCAAGCAACTGAACTGGTCCCAGAGTTTTCTTTGCAGCTTGACTTTTCTGAGAGGGCCTCTCAGCACTTTCTGTTGTTTACTCCTAGGGGGAGGGGCCTAGTGAATCTGATCAATTCACTTTCCAAAGCTTTTTAGGACTGTTTACCTTCTGTTGTAAGGCCCTTTCTTTCAGAATGGAATGTTTAAATAACAGGGGAAACTGCTACACAGCAATGCAGAATGTATTTAATACTATTTCAAAAATCCCTGTAGTCTTTCACAGTCTCAACTCTATGCAAAAGTTCAAAGTCCAAAGATGTTTTTTGAGACAGTTTCTTAATTGCCACTCCTGGGGGAAAAATAAAAAAAAATAATAATAATAAAAGCAAGTCAGATACTTTTAACATGCAGCGGCATTTTAGGATGAAAAAAATTATCTTATTAGATTATTATTATAATCTAAGGTTTCATAGAGATAATAAAATTATTATCATCTTAAAATGGAGAAATAAATAGGGATATAGTAGGTAAATACTGGACCAAAGCAAAACCAAAATTCTGTAGCCAGGATACCAAATTCTGTGCCTCAATGTCCTGTGTCAAAGATTTTAGAAGTCTGTGTCCTTCTGGCTTTGCTGCCTTCAACATCTCTGGACTGGGGGAACCTGTCCTGAGTTGTTTGGTAAACTACAGCTGCAGAAAGGTTGCTATACCTGGAGGCCTTGGGGAAGGGGGCATTGCTATGGTTACTACATTCCACCATTATCAGTAAAGCACATCTAGAGCCCTTCAGCTACCTTCTGATTGGTTCCTTACCATCTGGAGTCTATCTAGCAGATTCTTCCCAGTAATTAGAGCAAGTCCAGGCAAGGCTGGAGGCTCAGGATGGAGAACACCTGGCAGTTAATTCCCTGTAATTAGGGCAAGGTCAGGCAAGGTTGAGGGCTCAGCACTTCCTGCTGAGTCATGGACCTACGGCTTGCTGAGTCTTTTCTGGATCCTGTCATGGCTGCCAAAGAGCGCAGGGTGGGGGGTGTACTAGGTGAGGGCATGGGCCTTTCAGAATGTCTCGGAGCTTTGGAATATCCAATATCTTGGGATCTCCAGCACAATCCAGATTTCACTGTCATAGCTTCATGCTATAGTCTTTCTTCACCTCTTTGCAGTGACTCTCCTGCCACCTTTTGCCTGACCTCCATAGTTCTCTCAAGAATAACTCATGATCCTGTCTCGCTTTCATTTTTCATTCCTCCAAAGCAAGAACCAGATGGATGATACTTTCCATGCTTAAATTCCAATTTGGGATGAACATTGGCCCCATTAGATCTACATTAGCAGCAGCATGTATATGTGATTGTTTGTTAGGATCAGAAAACTCCTTAGGCTTTCTCTTGTTAGATGGAAGCTTTGCTGTGTCTGGTCTTGCTCTGAGGGTACTCTTCCTATCCCAACACAGAGGAGAAGCCTGACTTTAAAGTAACTAATTTCTTTAACAATTACAGTCTCCTTTTCAGCCCATCTGTTCACTGTGACATTTGCTTCAGTGTGTTTTTTTGTCTCTCTAGATTATATATTTTGTATTTCTTTCTACATTGCTTACTCTTTTTCACTATAGACCTGCATAGAAGTAGTCAGTAATAATCATTGACAGACTCCATATTATGCTGTCTTGAAATTTCATTCAATGAAAATCAAATCATTTTGTTACATACTCACATACCTCATTAGGAAATGGGTATAAAAAAGCCTGATTCTGTGACAAAATGTCACATGACTGGCCTCTAGCTTAGTTTCTAACAGAGACTTTTTCCCCTCTGAAACATCATGAGATAGACCCCAATAGATGACTGTCTTTTTTACTTCTGTATTGCCTTGGCAAAACACCATGACCAAGCAAATTTATAAAAGAAAGAATGTAGTTGAGGCTCAGGCTTCCAGAGGGTAGTAGAGTCTATTAACAACATGGTAGAAGATAGCAGACATGATACTGAGCAGTAGCTGAGAAAACTAATATCAGATGCATGAGCAGAGAGCTAAGTAGGAATGGCATAGACTTTTGAAACTTTAAAGCCCACTCTGAGTAACACAGCTCATCCAGAAATGCCACATTTCCTAATCCTTCTGGGAACCTGGGAACAAAGCATTAAAATATATGAGCCTCCTGGGGGTCATTCTCATTCATACTACTAAATCCACACTATGCCTAGTACAGACATCCTTCAGATTTCTTACTAGAAAGGCCCATTAAGCTCCTTCACAGCATTCACTTGCTTTCTAGTGTATTTTCCCCTTTCTTCAAAGAAAACAAGGTTAGGTTCTTCACAGCAACAACCTTACACACATCTCCTAGTAACAACATCTGTATTAGTACCTTTTTGTTGCCATGACAAAATATCGTAACCAAGTGTGACTTATCTAAAAAAGAGCTTCACTTTGTTGACTTAAATTTCTATAGGGAATGGCTGTAATTGAGGGCAGATTAATGACAGCAGATGCCTGGAGCAAAAGCTAGCTGATCATTTCTTTATCCAAGTTCAAGTAGTAGAGGAAGGCTTAAAATCTCCCAGTAATGCATATGAGCAAGGATCTAATTCTTAAAGGCATAATAACCTTGCCAAACATTGAAACTGTTAACCAAGTGTTCAAATGTATGAATTTAAAGAGTACATTTCTCATTTAACAACACCAAATCATATCCTTCCATCATACAGTGATACAGAGCATATATTTGCATCCCACAAGGGAGGAATTGGGGATGTGGCCAGGAAATATCACACCGAAATAAGACAACATAAACAAAACTATAAGAGAATTACTAAATCATACGTATGCACAGCTGTCTTGTGATAGAATCATCTGTGTTCCAAAGGGCTTGTCTAACGTTGCTCTGCCCTACTGCTATCTGAAGTACAATGCGATGGCTCTTCTTGATTGTCACCTACGTGTGGAATTACCTAAATTCCATAATTGGAAGGCATTCCCGTGAAGGATTTTTGCTTAATTCGAACTGGATAGACCCACACATGCAATTAATCCAGATTTTGATGCAGAAAGACACACATTTAATCTGGGCCACACTTTCTCCTGAAAGCCTACGTAAGGAAATGAAAGAAAGAAAATTTGCTCTTTGCCTACTTGCCCTTGCCTTGATAACAAGTCTATTCCTTGTGTATACTGAACAACCTTGGGTGATTGTCCAAGTAGCCAGCTATTTTTGTGCCAGGCCTTTTTAGCCTTATTCCCTAGGGAAAAGTGAATGTGCTATCTACCCATTCTGCAACTCTATGAAGCAGGACAACCAGACCAGCAGCCACACAATGCAGAACAATCAGACACAATAGGGAGTCAAGTCAAAGCAGGAACTCAGTTTATTACTGTGAGCTTCAACTTATATAGGTTAAGTAACATCATGTGATGTGTGGGTACCTCCAGCCAATGAGAGACAGCCAAGCCCTCCCTCTGGCTGGAGAGGCATCTACCTAGATTTTGCTGTCTCATCCACACTCGGTAGCTTTGAGACTATCTTTCAAACTCGAGCGAGGTTTTTCTCCTCAAGTCTCCTACAAGACTCTAGGTATAGGCTCTGTGATAATTTTGGTTCAACATTTGCCCCTTTTTTTGTTTTATAGCCCTCCTTCTACCCTAGTAACGAAGCCAGGGAGTATGGGAGAGAGGACAGATCAGGACCACCCTTATCCAGAGTTTTGACCTAGATACCTTCAAATTGAGAGTTCATCTGTGGGATGAGATGTATCAAACCTGTCAATCTACTCAAAGGGTCATGAGTTGTACCTGCTGTATCTGATTTTGGAATGTTTGTTTCAGCCTTTGGAGAACACATGGATCAAAAAGACAGATCAATAAACAAATAACCAAGACCAATTATGGAAGAGATAAGTATAGTATGCCATGGGGACCAATTAAACCAGTCTCATAAGGGGGCCTTGACTTAAACGAATGAATATACTTTCTTAACTCATCTAGGGTTCTTGTAACTATCCCAGAATGGTCTGCATAGAAGCAACTTTTCCCCCAAGTGCCCTGCAAATTCCTTTCTGTTCAATAAGCAGCAAGTCCAAGCCTCTCCTATTTTGTAAGGTTAGCCTTGCTAAGGAATCCAAAGACTTTTGTAAATAACATAATGCAGTCTCTGTCTTTTCGAATTATGTCCAGCCCAGTCTGGTCACATCACCAGGAAGAAAAATAGGAATCAAGAGCCTCCCTACATCTTCTAATAGTAGAGGCAGTCTAGGTGCTTCCTGGGCATACATAAAAGGGTGTCTGCAAGAAGGCATGTCTTCTAAGGACATGAGAACACCCAGGTTGATTAGGATAAGATGGACCCCTGAGAGCTACCATATTCATGTCTTCCTTCAATTCCCAGAATCCAATCTCCCACATCCCAGCTCCCACATGCCAAATCACAGGGGTAAAACATCAGGTCAGACCAACACGTCCAGGGTGTCATCATCTGAGAAGTGTGGTTTAGGATCCCTCCAGTGCCAGTGCTCCACAAGATTCATGTCACATGTGGTTGGTAGGAGCTTGCTGCCTGGACGTTGATCCCTGTGAGAAGAGTTAACATGATTATTGCTGGGAGGGCCATCTGAAATAGATAAAATAGGTGACACTTTCCTCAAAGCTCAATCTTTCTTGGGCAGTAGTGATTTTTCTTTTCTTGTATTTAAATTTAAGGGTTGTCCACCATAATAATCTCTTTCTTTCATTCTTGGTCATGTTGGTCTTCCCCATTGTCCTGATGGGAGGGGAGAAATTTTAAGTTATGAGCAGGTAGCCATATAGGCGTTTTCCCTCTGTTTGGGAAGACACATCCATATCCTCAGTCCTGTGTCAACAAGGGATCTGGGCCCCTCCATTGGTTAGTGAGAAGATCCTTCCACCTAACTTTTAGGCAGGGCCTCCTCATTGGTAGGGATTCCCAATGTTTTTGGAATCTATTTGTTCATCTGATTTTTGCAAATTTAAAATATTGATGGTTAATAATACCTTTACAGTTGTAGATGAAGGGAGATGTTTCCCCCTTTTTGTTTTATAAGAACCTCTTTAAGATATTGGTGATGTCTTTCGACAATCACTTGACCCTGAGGGTTGTATGGGAAACCCGGTGGTATGTGATATATTCCATCTCTGGGAGAAATTTTTTAATATTTTGCTTATAAAACAGGGACTATTGTTGGTCTTGACCTGTTGTGGTAGTCCCAATGTAGCAAAACATTGTAAAAAGTGGCTTTTGGCATGGGTTGCCTTTTTCCCAGAGTGGGTGGTAGCCCAGAATGCCTTAGAGTACATGTCTATGGTCACAAAAATATATTTTAATTTGCCAAACGGAGGGTAATGTGTTACATCTGTTTGCCAGATGATATTGGGTCCTATCCCTCTTGAGTTTCCCCTGACCCTTGTAAAGAAGAAGTGTGGAGAAGTTGTTGGTAAGTCTTACATGTATGAACAATTCTCTTTAATTCTGTTGCAGGGATCTGGCAGTATAGGTATTTGTGTCCTCTCCAGCTGACATGAGTTAAGTCATGCATTTGGGTAGCATTTTGTATGGGCAGAGCTGAGACCTCTATGAGACAGGACCCTGAAGCTGCAGCAACTGCAGCAGCTTGGAAATGAGGCCTTGGGAAATGAGGCCAGGAAGGTTTTGCAGTTCTCTGAGATGTTGAATATATATGTTTTTTTTCTACCTCCTAAGAGCAATTTGTGTTGTATCATCAGTGCAAAAATAAGATTAGCATCTCATCTGATATAGGCATAGGGTAGGTGTGGCAGTAGGTTCACCACATAAGAGCTGTCTGACTAGAGGCTGCAGGGTTCTGGGACCTCGTGTAGGGCAATATATATGGCCATCATTTTCTTATGTTAAGCGGATCCCCCACAAGAGAGAATTTTGGTAATTTTTGTCTTGGTCCCCCCTCCAGAAAAAAAACTGCAAAGGTGGCCACATTCTTCCAGCCCTCTGGGCAAATAGTGAATGCTTGAGACATGGGCCTAGAGAAAAATACTAAGGGAACTCACCAGTGTTGTTCTTGATATAGCATCACTAACCAGGACTCCCCAAAGTGGGTATCTAGGGTCTCCAGAAACCCCTCCATGGTGAGGCTCAATCGAGAACAATATCTGGCTGCCCATTCTAAATCCTTAATTTTGATTGGAATTATTCATTTAGTGGTATCTATTCCATAATGTCAGAGGGAGGTGTCCCTCATTTTTATGATCATATCAGCTATTTTATCTACTAGAGAGTACACTCTGGGAGTGCTCCCCAAGGTGTTGTATACCCATTCTATTGGTTGTGACTGCTGAACAATGTCAGCAACCATGGTCTTTTTCCCTAATAAAATCCAGCCTTGGATTGGAATTTTAGGATTATAACTTGCCAAAGAAGCCTGATGGAGTTTGTTGGCGAATTCAGTGAGTGCCTGATGGCCCTCAGGGGGAAAGGAGATGATTTTATAAGGTTTCCCCCCTTTTAGGAGATCATATAACACATCTAGTCTCCCAGTCATTACAGGCAACCAGGGCCTTACCCAGTTCATTTCCTCCAGTATCTTTTGCAACCCAAATAAAGTGAGAGGCTCAGGCAGAATTATTTGGGGTCCATTGATTTTGCCTTGAGTGAGTGTTAACTGGAACCTCAATATATGAAATGGGGGTACCTTTTGTATTTTGTTTGGGGCTATTTTAAAGCCATGTTGTTGGAGGACATCAACAACAGTGGTTACCTTAGGAGCTAGCCCTGATTCCTCTAAATTCCCAATGATTACATCATTCATATTAATATATAGGAGGGTATTATCTTTATGAAAATAAGGAGAGGGGATACTATACAAATATTGTTAGTAAAAGGCCAGACTCTGTGGGAGAATAGCTCATTTGTATCTCTCATCAGGTCGAGAGGAGTTAATTATAGCAATGGAAAAGGCAAACTTTTCATACTCCTCTTCATGAGAAGGAGCAGTTTTTTAGATCAATTACAGTGGGGTGAAACAGGGAGGGGATTGCTGGGACCCAAATGTAAGCCCCTTAAAATGGCCGCTACTAGCTCCATATGGGTATTGATTACTTATAGGTCTTGTAACATTCTCCAGGTCCCATTAGGCTTATGTATCAGAAACACAGGGCTGTTCCAGGAGCTCATTAAGGGCCTTATCTGCCCTTCCTTAAGCAAATTTCTGGTGATTTCCTTGATTGTCTTAAGTTCAGGCAATGGCTACTGCTCTACCCATACTGGCTTACCAGGTACCCACCTAATGGGGGAACCCTAGGGGCAATGCCCTCTTCTTTTAGGGGTGAATCCAGGTGTCAGGGTTCTGCCTGATGACACCTTGCTTAGTTTTATCATCATAAAATGCTTGGCGGTCAGTGGTAGTTACTGCATCAATTTGTCTTAACAAATCTTGTCCCAGGAGTTTTGCAGACAACCCTGGGAGGATCAGATGCCTGAATTTTCCTCTGTCTCCATTAGGCTGCATCCAAGTTATGGAACTGACCGTTTCTTGGGACATAGACCTTCCCCCAACTCCTGTGACAGGTGGCCCAGTTATGAGATCCCAGCTGGTTGGGACCTCTTCCTTTCTGAGGACTCTTCTGTCAGCTCCTGTGTCTATCAGGTGTTAGAATCTTTGTCCCCCAAAGATCATAGTGATATTGAGTTAGAACCCCTCTATCATTGGATTGGTCCAGTTAACTGAAGGTGCCTATTTCCTTCCTTAAGGGTTAAGGGGGCTGGAAGCCCCCCCATCTAGTTTAAAGGTTGATTTGCGGTGGGTTTCCCATTTATATCAAATTTGTAGTGGCATTCTGAGCCCCAAAGGTATTCCTTGTGGCCATGAGGGCAGGGAAACAGAGGGAGTCCCTTCCACTCCTGTGTTTTATTACCCTCTTGTGCCCCAGTTGGCCACATAAGAAAAATCTCCCAGGTGTTTGCTTTTGTTGTCCAGCTGCTTAAGGCTTGAGTAAGAGAAGAGGCTAGAGTTTGGGTCTGGGCCTGAAGGGCTACCACAAGAGTCTGGTTGGCATGTGACTGGGTTCCCACATTCTGCAATGCCTCAGCACTATGACTCATGGCCCCTTCCCTAAGGCCAGCACAAGCCATCCTAGTATCTTAGTTCATACTTTTCCTGATTAGGAGCTTAGTAAACTGGTCTCTAAGCCCACGGGGGGGGGGGGGCAATGTTCTCTCAAGGCTAGTCTGCACATGGACAATAAATTCCAGAAGTGGCTCCCATGTTTTTTGCATTATGCCAGCTCTAGGTGATTCAGTGGGTCCTCCAGGCCTACTTGATATGAAGCCATAATTGTAGCTTGTTGGATCCCAGTAGACCCCGTACCAGTTAGCATCAGATAAGTGATGGGAATGGGGGGGGGTCAGCCACTCTATAGAACTCTGCCCTAGTGCGACAGTCCTCCTTATAGAAGGCCATCCATTTAACATACTGGGATCCTCCCAGGGTAGCCTTAGCCAGATCATACCAGTCCTTGAGGACACTAGGATGGTAGGCTACCTCCTGAAGGAGGGTCAAAACCTAAAAGGAGTTGGGGCTATCCTCGGCCACTGCCTTCCTCAATTCTTCATGGTCCTTAGATTCCCAAGGATACCAGGCTCCTGGGCAGTTAGTATCGGGGGCAACATTGACCAGGAAGGCTTGGGGTCTGTTAACCTTAGCCCTATAGGCCTCGGTATAAATAAGGTTAGGATTCCCACGAAGATCTGCCCCATATTCCTCTGTGTGAGAGCCCCAACTTTGCCGTTCCTCTCAGAGGCTGGTATATTCATTTCCTCCTGTCAAAGATGGAGCCCCCTTATTTTTCCTATTCCCCTCTCCCTTTATATCCTTTCCAGAGTGGCTGGGGGCAACTGCTTCTTGTCACAGGCAATATCTACTTTCCTTTCTGTCTTTGCTTCTGCCTGCCTTATTCCTTCCCCCATGATCGCTCTTCAGTAAATTGCACCCATTTTTGATCTTCCCCCTCATCTGTCTCCTTTTCTCCCATTCTTTTGGTTAATTTCTTACTTTTGGATTCTTTAGACCTCTCCCAATCTTTGACCTTTTCCTTACCCACCTTTGGGGGAGACAGCGCAGTAGTGTGAAAACATGTCTAAAGGGCAGTAAGAGTTGGATAGAATCCCAGTGGTGGGGGTATAGCAAAGTGTTTTTCCCTTTCTCTGGCCAGAGTCTCCACCCGGTTCCACATGCACCATGAGAAAAGATTCCAGGTGGGTACCCAGTGCCCAGGGTAATTATATCCCCCCATGCCTGGATCGCATTGTGGTCTGACAATTCCAAGCCTTGGGAGAGTAGTATATATCTCAGTGCCTTAAGTGCTGGGTCATTTTTTTTTTGTGTGTGTGTGTGAAATTGTATTACCCACTCACGTTGACCGATCTCTTTACCCTTGGATCAGTTGCCCCACATTCCAGCACCAGTTGCCAGGCCTCCATAGTCTTATTCTCCAGGGAAAGGTGAGTGTGCTATCCACCCATTCTGCAACCCTAAGAAGGCGGACAATCAGATCTGCAGTCCCACAAAGCAGTACAATCAGAAGCGATAGGGAGTCAAGTCAAAGCAGAAATTCAGTTTATTTCTGTGAGCGTCAGCTTATATAGGTTAAATGACATCGTGTGATGTGGGGGTACCTCCAGCCAATGAGAGACAGCTAAGCCCTCCCTCTTGCTGAAGGGGCATCTACCTAGATTTTGCTGTGTCATCCTCAGTAGCTTTGAGACAATCCTTCATACTCGAGCCAGCCTTTTCTCTCTCTTACAGGCCTTGAGGTACAGAGCCTGAGATAATTTTGGCTAACCAATTTTCTGCAATGGAGTCCCACCAGGAATATAAATGACACTTAAGTGTAAGCTCGATGACCAAATACAGATGGCCTACGCAAAAAGGAACTCAGTGATATTTTCATAGACTTTTTGTCTCATATTGCTTTCTTTTGTTTTTCTTTCTTTGTCTTAGTGATCTTTTACTTGTATATTATGCTTTCTGATTTTATGGTTTTATGTATTTTGTTGTGTGTGTTGTCTTTTCCTTCTTTTATTATTATTTTCATTGTTGTTGCTATTTTGTTTTGTTCCTCTTCTCTTTTTAAAGAGAGAGAGAGAAATAGAAAAAGCATGGAGTTGGGATCTGGAAGGAGGTAGGGAAGGGGAAACCAAGATAAAATATATTGAACAAAAAAGTTTTCAGTGAAAAAAATATAAAAAAACATAATTTCCTAGCCACAACTAAACCCAGTCAACATAAAGAGAAATTAAAAAACCATAAGTCAATTTAATGAAATTTATAAAAGGACAGCAACAGAAAGATTTAATGAATTTAAGACCTGATTCTTTAAAAAGACTAGATCCACTGTAGTAATGAGCCAGAATTATCTGTCGATTTCCCATATTTTATTAAGATCCAGGCGGCAGGGTTCACAAGTTGTACACCACAGTGGGAACAGAACTGAGAGTATCATTAGCCTTTGGCTCTATGCTCTGCAGTGTTCATAGGAGAGTCTTTTAACATCTCTTTCCATAAATTTTATTTCCCTAAGAATTCAGTCATAATTAGAATCTAGGTTCATCCAGCTAGGATAGACTCAACTTGCCACCATATAAATGGCAACAGACATTTCTTCGGCTTTCTGGCATTTGGTTCTGTTTGTTTTAAAGGCACTTGCAGATTCTTCCCTCACTTTAACATTTCTGTGACTACTGATGGGAATTTCTCAGAACTGCTCTGACAAAAAGCTTTTACATAAATCACTGTCTTTTAACTTGAATGTTCAAATGGAACAGCTAAAATTAAGCAAATCATGTATTTTGATAGCAGTGATAGAAATGTTTCCATTTTATATAAGAAATGCTGTCATTTCAATGCTTAATCACGGTTTTTAGCTGGTAATTTTTTTTTTTTTTTGTTTTTTCGAGACAGGGTTTCTCTGTGGTTTTAGAGACTGTCCTGGCACTAGCTCTTGTAGACCAGCTGGTCTCGAACTCACAGAGATCCACCTCTCTCTGCCTCCCAAGTGCTGGGATTAAGGGCGTGCCCACCACCGCCCAGCCTTTAGCTGGTAATTTTAACACGTTTAAGAAGGAAAGATGTTAAATAAGTGGACTTGGACACTAGCTGTAATTATATAACTATTTTTCAATATAATTGAGATAATAATTTAATTATAATACTTTGCCACATAAATTTTTGTTACACATAATAATCCATTAGATTAAATAGATTATTTTTCATTTTTCTTTTTCTTTTTTTTTAATATAAGGTTTCTCTGGTGTAGTTCTGGCTTTCTTGAAACTCACCCTACAGACTAAGCTGGCCTTGAAATCAGAGATTCATCTATCTTTGTCTCCTGAGTGCTAAGATTAAACGGATGCACCACTATACCCAGCTATTTTTTCTCTTCTCAATTTAATCATTTCAAAATTTAACTTTTGCTTGGTATTTATCTCAGAGGTACAATACATATTTAATCAAAGAAATATTTAAACAAAATTTTATACTATGTAGCATACTTTAATTGATGCATCATCATGGATTCTGAGTAATAATATTTTCACTGATTGTAGATTATGTAGATTCTAAGTTCTCCATATGTTTTCCTGTGACTTAGTAATTTTGTAGCCACTCTAACATGGTAGTACAACATATTACTTATGAATCTCTGGCAGTTCTATAAGTAATCTTGCCATACTGTCAGTCAGAAGAAAGTATAGAACACAGAAGTATGTAATATAATTAATTCTTAATGATTGATGATATTCTTGGTGTATATGTTTAGTATAACGTGCTTTTATTACTGTTTTATATGATGTATTCTTATGCTAATATAAAAAATAATTATAAGAAAACTCTTAAAGGTACTTTACAAAGCTTTCCAGAACAAGAAGCACTGTTATCATACAAGATGTTACCTCTGAGTTGATGTGCCACTGAAGAATTTCCAGCAAGATATGTCAACAGCAGTAATGCTGAACCCAATCCCAATATTTAACTTGTTAATATATCATAGCCTATATTCAGTGTTTATAAACCCATTCTAAAGTTAAGTCCCAGGCCTCTACATTCACTCACTGACTTATACAAAACAACTTCGCTTTCTACATCCTATTCATAGTGTTAGATAGCCAGAACCTGTATACAACCTAGATGCCCTTCAATGGAAGAATGGATGAAGAAAGTGTGGAATATATACATATTAGAGTAATACTCAGTGGTAAAAAAACAATGACATCTTGAATTTTGCATGCAAATGAATGGAAATAGAAAACACTATGCTGAGGGAGGTAACCCAGACCCAAAAAGATGAACATGGGATGTACTCACTCATAATTGGTTTCTAGCCATCAATAAAGGACATTGAGAATATAATTTGTGATCCTAGAGAAGCTAAATAAGAAGGTGAACCCAAAGAAAAACATATTGTTATCCTCTTGAATATTAGAAGTAGACAAGATTTCTGGGCAAAAATTGGGAACTTGGGGGTGGAGTGGGATGGGAGTAAGGGGAAATGGGGTGAGAAACGTGAGAAAGGAGGATGGGGGGAGCTTGGGGGAATGGGATGGGTGGGATAAAGGAAGGGTGTTTGAGGTGTGTTTCTTGTAAACAGCAGAATGTTGGATCCTGTTTTCATATCCAATCTTTTAGCCTTTGAGTTGTGCTGGTGAAGGGCCACTAAATGTCTAAGTTATTGTGGGCATTGTTGGATTCCTTGGTTAGTGATTTTCCTTCTATTACTTTCTGTAAGGCTGGATTTGTGGCTAAGTATTGTTTAAATTTGTTTTTATCCTGGAATATTTTGTTTTCTCCATTGATGGTGAACGAAAGCTTGGCTGGGTATAGAAGTCTGGGCTTGCATCCATGGTCTCTTAGTTTTTGCAGTACATCTATCCAGGACCTTCTAGCTTTCATGGTTTCCAAAGAGAAGTCAGGTGTAAGTCTGATAGGTTTACCTTTGTAAGTAACTTGACCTTTTTCCTTTGCGGCTCTTAATATTCTTTCTTTATTCTGTATGCTTTGTGTTTTGATTATTATATGGCAAGGGGATTTTTTTTTTTTGATCCAGTCTATTCGATGTTCTGTATGCTTCTTGAACCTTCATAGGAAAATCCTTTTATAGGTTGGGAAACTTTTCTTCTAAAATTTTGTTGAATATATTTTCTGGGCCTTTGAGCTGTAATTATTCTTCTACCCCTATTATTCTTAGGTTTGGTCTTTTTATTGTGCCCCAGATTTAGTGGATGTTTTGTGATGGAATTTGTTGGATTTGCTGTTTTCATTGATCAGTGTGTTTATTTTCTCTTTGGTGTCCTCAGCATCTGAGATTCTTTCTTCTATCTCTTATATTCTGTTGGTTATGCTTGTCTCTGTCATCTCTGTTTGTTTACCTAAATTTTCCATATCCAGCCTGCCCTCCATTTGTGTTTTCTTCATTGCCTCTATTTCAGTTTTCAAGTCTTGAACTGTTTGCATTATCTGTTTGATTGTTTTTTCTTGATTTCCTAGGGTATGTTTTTACCAATTTATTCATTTCTTCATACTTTTTTGTTATTCTTCTCATCCATTTCTTTGAGAGAGTTTTTTACATCCTGTTTAAGGGACTCTATCGCTTTCATAATATCAATTTTTTTCTACTTCTTCTGGATTAGGTTGTTCAAGTATTCCTGTTCTATGTTCGCTGGGATCTGGTGTTAACATGTTGTTTTTCAGATTGTTGGAGGAATTCTTGTATCGGCACCTGCCCATCTCTTCCTTCAAATGCTCTCCAATGGAACTTCTGGTAAAAGATCAGGGCCCCTTGCTGGTCAGGGACCTTGCAGACAAAAGGCCTATCTTGGTGCCTGTAAGCTTAGTGAAACAAAGGAACTGCTGCCCAGTTGCACTCACCACCACCCTGAGCTGGAAGGTCTTATGGTCCCAAAGAAGGGAAGGGGTGCCTCAAAAAACTGTTTTTTTTTAAATATTTCTTCCTATTAAGATTTTAATTGACTTTAACCTTGAGAAGTCCTACTTCCAGAAGATGCCCCTAGACTTTGCTCCCTTTCTTACTTAGTTGAGAATAATTTCAGTTTCGAATATTTCCCTGTAAAAAGACTATTAAGTTGCTAATATCTATACTCAGGAAGGAATATCATGATATCATAGTAGATTTGTGATTAAAAGTTATTTGTTGATAGTCCTGGGCCTCCTTTTGCTGTCTCTGAGTTCAGGCCTTTGTGACTCAGACCAAAAAAAAAAAAAAAAAAAAAAAAAAAAAAAAAAAGAATTAAGTATCAATGTCTTTTTGTCTGAAACCAAAAGGAATTAAGATTATTTGTCATCAAAGTGTTGCACAAAGCTTTAGGGTACAGTGTTGTAGTGAGCAGTGTAAACAAAGCTGTTTAATGAATATTAAAACTTTGGAGTCCATATAAAGTTTTTTTTTGAAAAGGAAAATAAAAATTTTTGTTTTCTTTATCAAGTCCTCAGAAAACTACCATGTTATATTATTACTGCACAAGGTTTTTCTTATTCTATCTGTATGTATTCCTTATTACACAGTTTAGTTAATGATATAAACCTGTGGGAAGATTCTGCTCAACTGCCATAGGCATTTAATGATATTTTTTACATTTTTTTATTCAGAAGAATGATGAACTGCTGTGTAGATACTGACATTTGGTGGTATTACTTCAGATACGCTAAGTAGGCCAAAAACATTCTTCAGTTATTTAAAAACTATTGATTTTCATAAGATAAATATTAAATGATGCTTTATATTGCATTTTCTCCTATAGATTATATTACCTTTGAATAAACAACAGGATTCATCTGATGAGAAAACAGATGAGCACAATAGAATTGATTGTTTAAGTGATTGAGATGGAAAGATCAGAGAGAAATTTGTAGACAAATTATAGGATATTCAGATAATGAGACTGAGATAAAAGATTGTATTTAAAGTGTTTTTCAAAGGAAAACCTGACATGAAGAATAACATTTGATTCAACTCAGGTAATGCTTATTTTAAAATCTATTATACTTGGAGTAATGAAAGACTATACATTTCTAAAGGAAAAATCCGGAGAAGAGAAGAAGTAGAGGAGTAAGCACAGTGTTTGTCAGTAGGAACATGACGAGAGTGCCTAGAGATGTGGTTCAGAGGTTAAAGGCTCATCCAGAAGAGCCAGCTTTAATTGCTAGAATCCCCACAGCATTTCACAATTGTCGATAAATCTCTATTTCCAGGAGATACAGTACCCTCTTCTGGCCCCCAAGGGCTTTGCACACGTGTGGTGCATAGATATGCATGGAAGGTAAACACACATAGACTTAATTTTTTTAATTAAAAAAAGATAGCAATGACAAGAGCAATAATTCAGGAAAGTCAAACAGGACTTTGTTTGTTTGTTTGAGATGGGGTTTCTTTGTAGCTGTGGAGCCTGTCCTGGAACTAGCTCTTGTAAATAAGGCTGGCCTCGAACTCACAGAGTTCTGCCTGCCTCTGTCTCCTGAGTACTGGGATTAAAGGAGTGTGCTACCACCACCCTGACAGACAGGAATGTTTAAGAAAATATTTTTTTCCCAAAAAATGTAAATTATAATAAATTTGAAAGTTGACATTCTGACAAAATTATTTCAAGATACGCATTACAACAGTTTGAAATATTTTTTTTATTTTTAATATAATTTTTTATTGAAAAAAATTTCCGCCTCCTCCCCGCCTCCCATTTCCCTCCCCGTCTCCCTTTTCCCACCCTCCTCCCACTCTTCTCCCCCTCCCCC
>NW_026068325.1:131966-184499 GCF_014885135.2 Alexandromys fortis
ACATCCAAACTGGCTAGGCTCCCACAAAGCCAGAACATGAAGTAGGATCAAAACCCAGTGCCATTGTCCTTGGCTTCTCAGCAGCCCTCATTGTCCGCCATATTCAGAGAGTCCGGTTTTATCCCATGCTTTTTCAGTCACAATCCAGCTGGCCTTGGTGAGCTCCCAATAGATCAGGCCCACTGTCACAGTGGGTGGGTGTTACAGAAGTACAGAGGTTAAACAACCAAAACAACAAGAAATATTAAATTGATGGCCAGTACTAATGTAAAAAAAAAAAAACCTCCCTTTAAATTGTTGTCTGTTAGTATATAGAAAACATTCATTTTTTGCATTGATATTTTTTCTTAATAGTTGCTGAGTTTCGTTTCAATTTTATTAGATTGTTTTTAGAAAAACTTTCTTTCCAGGCAAAATATAGTGAAACTATTGATTAATAAAATATCACTCCCCTTTTTGACTCTTCCGCTTCCCTATCACCAACATTTACAACTGTGGAATTCATTTTGTAATCATGCAACAACATTGTCACATCAGAATCAAATATTTTAACTTAATCTAGAGTTTACTCTATTTGTTTCAATTCTGTGGGTTCTGAGGTATACAAAACAATCAAGCCAGGTATAGTGGCACCTGACATTAATTCCAGCATTTAGGAGGCAGAAGCTACTGAATCTCTGTGAGTTTAAGAGCAGCATAGTGATACCCTGATGCCAAAAATAATTCCAAAAAAAGATAAATAAGTTTTATATCTCCCATTATCCTGCTGTGCAGAGCTGTCTTACTCTCTTACTGAACTGCTCAGTCCCTCCCCCACACTGCTTTCTTTATCACTTAACCTGGAAAACTACTGGTCTTTTTTTTTTTTTTTACTGTAGTTGTAGTTTTGGCTTTTCTAGAACAACATCTAGCAGAACATACACCAACCAGTGTGTTCAGTTTCTTCTTTTACTCAGTGATATACCGCTGTCACGCCCTATTATGGGTTGTGGGGACAATTTCTTCTGTTGCTGAATCATGTTCTAATACCTGAATTACCAGTTTATTTATTATTAATGTTTTTATTTTATTACAATATTTACATGTACAAAGATGTTTATTTCTTCAAAGTACTGTAAGTTATGAATAATCTGTCGCAAGCATTCATTTGGAGAGTGTTTTGTAAGGATGTAAACTTTCAACTCATTCGGGTAAATTGTAGTGAGTATTAAGAAAAGTTAATTATATAACAAACTACCAAACTTGCTTCTATCACTGATGCACAGCTTTCCACCTCTATAAGGAATGGATAAGTCTCTGTTGTTTCATAGCTTTGCTAACCTTTGAAATTGTCAATATTTTGGGATGTAAACATTCCACCAAAAGTGAGGAAGTCTAACAGTTGAATTTGTATATGTATGTATTATTGTTTGTGGTTGTTTCACACTGACTCGTCACTTCCAGGTGAAGTGTAAAAAAAAAAAAAACTCTACCCTTTTGGAAGTAACATGAATCCAAGTCCAGCTGCACTCCTTCACTTGATATATATTAACCTATATATTGTATTCAGGGTAAGACAAACTCTCTTTCTTAGAACTTATTTAACTATGTCATTTTTCCTGGAAAGAGATAACTTCATATGAAAATGAGTGTGGAAACTTGAAACTCTTTATTAAGTTAAAAATTAAAGTTGCTTTTTCATGCTGGAGAAAAATTCATGACTTTTTTTATACACATTTTGTTCTGTTTGTCTTTAGCTGAGAACTAGACAGAAAAAAAAAACCTCTAAAGAGATAAGACAATGTATATTTAGTCCAAAGTCTTTCTTTGTATTACTTCATCTGAATGGATCAGTTACCCCAAATCAATAAATCAACAAAAAAATCTATCTGTGTGCTGTGATTTCTCATAGGATTGTAAGGAAAATCAAACACAAAATAATGGAAAAGAGATAAGGTTGTATCTAATATACGCAAAGTGAAATAGGAAAACCTCAAAAAGCACAGCACACAAAAAGCTATGAATTATACCACAAAGCATATCAAAAGAAAAAAATCATTGAAATAAAAAAGGGAGGTTTAGAACAAAAATAGCATAAACAGGAAGTATGAAATCCACTTAAGAAGCTTTAACAAAGACAATGACAAAAATAGAGAATTTTAACAAAATTCCGAGAAAACAAGTGGAAAATTTGAAATTGATTTTATATTGTGCCTAATGTCATTTTGGAAAATGTGGCACTCTCAACCATGTTCAAATTTGATTCACACATTCTCCTTTTAGGCAGCCCTTATTGCACTTGTGATGATGGGACTTAATTTAACCATTAGCACTGACCAGAGGAGAGTTCAGTGCCAGTATTAGAATCAGAGGCAGAAAACTAGTTTGTACAAATTGTATTACATGTCTTAAAAATATAATTAAGAGTAAATACATTATGTTTGATCTTCAGATTTCTGGTCCTGTGAATAGCATTGAGCCCCAAACAAGCATGATGCTCAGAAACAGTATCCTACACAATTTGTTCTTAGTGGCATCTCAAATTTCATGGCACTGTGAGCAATTTTGAGACAAAGATAAGTTATCTAAGATATGAAATCCAGAATGGATATGAGAGGTAAAAATAAATTTATAATGCATAGTAATTTGCAGAATGGCACTGTAAACAGCTCAGTTTCATTGGTGGCCACTGTAGTTAGCAATTTTTTTAGAATGGGAACATGCCAGAGCACGTATGGCAACTGCTACACTTCAGAAGCTTAAAAGACATATAGAAAATATGTTGCTAAAAGGGTATTATGGCAATGTGACAGTGTGGCAAGTAAGACTTCCAAGCTTCTGTCTCCAATAATTCATCTCTGGGTTGATAACATTCTGGTAAATAAAAATTTTAACTGGGAAGTAACGTGTGTATACTATATGACAATAATATTTTCTTTCTAACATGAATCAGTTATTTTGGATGTTAAAACCATATATATATATCACTATGTATATATGTATACATACATACATATTCTCAAACCTATCTGCTTTGAAATATTTCTTTCTGGAATAGTAAGGGTCAAGGGCTATTACTGTGTGTTCCTTAGAATCATTGCTCATAAATAGTTCATGAGTTTGAAATTTTATACTTCACCAGTGTCCTTGGAATTTACTTTCACACTCTGTAGTCATCGGGACTTGAACGTTTTTAGGGCAAGGTTTAACAAGCCTTTTTATAGCAGCATTTCTATTGAACTCGTTCATGTACATAATTGTTTACCGTTATGTAGCTACTGACTCATTATCTTTAGTGAGACTAATAATTATGATTGGATTATTTAAATTTCTCATTCTAAACATTGCATTTCACTTTTTTTTCCACTCTTAAGAATAATTGGTTAATTTTAATCTGTTCTCACAGAGAAGTTCACTTTAAAAATCTATCTCTGGACTGATTTTAATAACACAGCACATATTGTTGAATCAATAATTTCTTATGGTTTTCTCTAATGAGGTTCCCACAACTAAACTATATCCCTCATAAAGATTGCTTTCTTCCAAGGTAATTAATGAAAAATGATAAAGTATGCCTGGAGTTCTTTATGAAAGGAAAAATTAAACTCTAAAATTAGTTTTTTACTTCAATAGAATAAAGTAAAAATAGCACCATTCTGACAGCTTTTCAGGGTAAGTATTTATTTTATGCATCAATCAGTTAAGAATATTGAATCTGTCTGGGCTGTGGTGGAACAAGGCTTTAATCCTTGCACTCAGGAGGCAGTGGCATGGGGGATCTCTGAGTTTGAGGCCAGCCTCTGGTCTACAGAGCAAGTTTCAGGACAGCCAGATCTACCACAGAGATGCCCTGTCTTGAAAAAAGTAGCAACAACTAAAACAAGCAAATAAAAAAGAATAATAAATCTTTGCTTATGCACAATATCACAGATTATATTAATTAATTAATTAATATGTAATATGATGTTATAACACTTTTGCACAAACTTCTAAGTTATCTTATCCTATGCACCATATGTGTTTATCTTGTATAAGATACTTAATTTAAATATTTTTCACATATATAACAAATATATAACTTCTCAATTTGCAGTAAAACTAATTAAAACATAGAATATTGCTACAAGAATGACTTTTTTGACACACAATATTTAATATTTTCAAATAAAGTTGTATTTCTTTAACATTTGAATGGGTGAATATTTCTCATAGTATTCAATTAAACTCACAGCAATCATTAATATTGACATGACACTTGTCTGGTTGATACATTTTCTTTGGTTTGAACATATTGGAGAGTTTCCCCAATAGGAATTAGATCAGAAAATACATTTATCAATTGTTTCTTGATTGATAGCATATATCGATAATACTGAAATTTTTATTATGAGTTTATATTGTATCCTATCTTAAGGTATAGAAGATGTTTATAGCATTCCTGATGTGTTGAAGCACTTTATTAAAAAAAGGTAATGTTCAGAGAATGTATAGTGTTTATTGAAAATAAAATATCAGAATAAATAAGAGAAGCACATGAAATATAGCCTGTCAAGCCTTAAAGAAATAGCAAAGCTTTGTGTAGCCAGTGAAAAGGCTATCAAGAAAATCTTCACCTCAGCATGGCTACTTTTTTTTTTTTATTTTTTATTGAGAAAAAGAAAAAAAGTTTCCGCCTCCTCCAAGCCTCCCATTTCCCTCCCCCTTCCCCCACCCTTCTCCCCCTCCCCCCACTCCTCTCCCCCTCCCTCTCCAGTCCAAAGAGCAGTCAGGGTTCCCTGCCCTGTGGAAAGTCCAAGGTCCTCTCCCCTCCATCCAGGTCTAGGAACGTGAACATCCAAACTGGCTAAGCTCCCACAAAGCCAGAACATGAAGTAGGATCAAAACCCCATGCCATTGTCATTGGCTTCTCATCAGCCCTCATTGTTCACCATGTTCAGAGAGTCCGGTTTTATCCCATGCTTTTTCAGTCACAGTCCAGCTGGCCTTGGTGAGCTCACAATAGATCAGCCCCACTGTCTCAGTGGGTGGGTGCACCCCTCGTGGTCCTGACTTCCTTGCTCGTGTTCTCCCTCCTTCGCTCCTCATTAGGACCTTGGAAGCTCAGTCCAGTGCTCCAGTGTGGGTCTCTGTCTCTATCTCCATCCATCACCAGATGAAGGTTCTATGGTGATATGCAAGATATTCATCATTTAAAGCATGTTTCAAATTGCCCTTTTCCTCATCTTTACAATGTGTTTTATACAATGTGATAACTTAGAGTGTTTCACAGAGCATGCTGCAAAAATGCAAGATTTTTTTCTCTGTATTCAAAGATGTAACACATATTAGTTCTTAACTTACATAAACAGAACAAAAATGTGTGTTTCAAAATTTCTCAAAGCAGTGAACAATATTTACTTAAGTAGAGAAAGATTTTTTTGTTTCATACCCTAAGATCTTTGACAGTGCCTTTATTTACTGTAAAATTAAGTAAAATAAAATATAGAGATCTGACACAGAGACCACATTATCTAATAGTTTCCCTTTCTAGACTCTTGATATCAATTATTCAGTAGGTTAGATGAGTTTACAGGAAACAGTATACATGCTTTCTTCTGCAGAGACTGAATATCCTGTTAGTGGTCTAAAGTACATCTGATGACAGTTTTTTCCTTTAAATGTTAATTATACTTTATACGTGCAAAAAGAATCACTAAATCATTCTTCTTTCTAGTGAGCAATTATATTAAAAATGACTTAAATTGTTTATATGCTATCATCAAAACCTGAACTTATGTAGAAATATTATTGATATTAAGAATTTTGCTAGAGAAAAGTAGTACCAAGAGTTACTATGGTAAACGTAAAATAAGACAAATATACAGAGGAACTCAATACAAGAATCATTGGAAATACTAGAAGGATTTTATACTAAAAGTGACAAAATGTCCTATGGAGCTATAATTTATCATTGCAATACATAACAAAGATCAGCCCTGAGCCAGAAAGCTCTGAATATAATGTTAAAACACTGACATTTATCCATTTATTCATTTACATATTCAGTTTTTTAGTCATTAAACTAATGTTTGTATTCATTTTTATGTGCCAGAATCTATAATTGACATATGGTATAAAAAATAAACATAAGTGGTAGGCAGTATAAAAGATGACTGAGAAAAAATACCTTCCAAAAAATCTTCATAACAGGCAATAAATATTTTTAGATATATTTTTCTTATGATAGTTTAAGCTAAGCACAACAATGATAATGCACATTGAAGATGAATTATATACTATGTCCAGTGTTTCTATTATTTATCTGTATAGATAAGTCTGGATGCTGGAAACTACACTGAAAACACATTAAAGAATTTTGGTTAAATGTAGATAAGATTAATGACATGTAAAAATGAAATACTTAACATCTCTGGTGATTGTAACATTTTGCTTGACAAAAACAGCAAGTAGTTTGCAAAATGACAGGTTATTAATCTTGACCTTGTACAAAAACTAAGTAATTGAATTCTAAAGATAGACCTAATCTGTAAACTCTATAAAGTTGAACTATAAATAATGCAACTATTTTCATTTACATTTGTTGCTTGTGTCAAGTGTGTAATATATAAAATTCCAAACAAAAAGAACATTAACTTTCTAAAAATGACAGCAGGAAGTTACCTTTTGTTTGACCTACTTTCAGACCCTATAAGTAACACTGATGAACTGGTAATCATAAGACAATTAATTTTACTAACTACCCTAGACCTCACTCTCTTCATTTACGACAGTAATTTTAAAGTAAAGGCCATGTGTGTTGCTTCCTTTTTTCCCTTCTCAACTTGACACAAGCTAGGATCATTCCAGAAGACGGAATCTCAGCTGAATACATGCTTCATTACATTGACCTATAGAGAAGTTTGTGGGACATTTCTTTGATTACTGATGTGAACAGTGCCACCTTTGGGCAGGTGGTCATGAGTGCAATGAAAAATCAGGCTGAACAAACCAGGAAGCAAGTCAGTAAAAAGCACTCCTCTATGGCCTCTGCTTCTCTTCTTGCCCCCAGGTTCCTGCCCTCCTTGAGTTCCTACCCTGACTATTCTGAGTGATGGAGTGTGACCTGAGAGCTATAAGCTAAAACAAATCCTTTCCTTGCCAAGCTGCTTTTAGTCATGACATTTATCTCAGCAATTGAAAATTAGTTAGGACGCCATGTGATAATATATTTAATGACTTGAAGACATTAAATATATGGAGAAATACAAGGACCTCGAAAAAGAAAACTTTCAATATTGCATTAATGCTAACTGGTTATATTGTTGTAACCATGGTTATAATTAATTTATGACAGTAAAAGTAAACCCCAAAACATATAAGAAATAATGTTGTACTGTATTTGGTGTAGCACAAGAATTTGTAATACTAAATGGTGAATTGCGTTTTTCATATTAGGTTTGTCCTATGTCACAAAGTCCATATTGCTATATTGTCAGTAATCAAAAGATAGAACTTCAGAAACAATAAAGGGTAAACGCTGTAAACTATGATCAAATGGCAGTTTATAATTGAAAGCATAAACATTTCAAAATGCCTAAGGTTTTAATACTGCAACAATCATTTGAACTTTGAAGCAAAAAAAATGTTTAACAAGAGAAAACTTTGAAATATTTTAACTTTCTTTCGTCCATCTATCTTCTAGAGGCAGCATTATGTAGTTGGGAGGATAGCACACAATTATTAATATGATTTGGTGGGTTGAAAGAAAAGAATTCAACTTGTTTGTGACACTGTGGCTTATCTGAAGCCTGTCCAAAAAAGTGGTTTCTGTTTTATATAACTTAGGACACTCTGTTAACTAGAAAGGAAACATAAATTGGGTCTCAGATTAGAAGTAACTGACGACAGCACTGAGTTTCAAGATTATTCTTTCCTACTTCATGGGAATTCAGACTTCAAGAACTAGAGGGAAAAAATTATCAAGCAAAGAAATGTAATAGAAATGCACCAATATTACCAGGTAAAGCTAGTAGTGATAAAGTTGAAGTTAGAATACGGTGAATTGGGAACTTGAGTAAAGCATAAGGAATCTTGTGAAGATGCATCCTCTGAAAGTATTTGAGAATTTCTTCCATAAGGTAATGATATAAGATTTGAAGTTCTGTAAGGAAGAAAAGTTATCCAAAGACAGTATCCTTAGCAAAACCATCCATCAAAAATGATTGTAGCCAACAGCAGAAGTAATACAGAAAACACGCAAATATGAGAGAATCCTTTTAAGCAAACAAAACTGTAAGTGAAGAAACCCCTGTACTGTGGGGTGCTCACCTCTGGACTACAGATTATTCATAGAACAAACCCAAACACTAATATCCAAATACAAAACAAGCACAAAGAGCTTCATTAAGCAAAACAAAGAAACAAGGTGGATACATCTGATTTTTGGCAGAAATAGCAGCAAATAGTTTTCCAACTGTTAATTTCAAGAGAGAAAATGGGGAGGGCTTGGTTAGAATGAGCTGGGATGTGTTGCTAAAGTCTGGTTGGGTATTTTAATTAAAGGAGCCCAGTAGGGATTTTTAATTATTGGACCTTAATTTTTTTGATAGTTGAACCTTTGTGATCAACTGCAGGAATTAGTTAGGCATAAGAAAGTGGCCAAATAAGGGAGTAGACCTTGGTGGCTTGCTTTAGGAATGTCATCTAATGGGTTAGCAAGGGAGAGGGAAGGAGAAAGAGCAAGATCTGCTAGTGCCATGTTTGCAATGCTCTGCCCCATTCTCAGTGACACACATTCTCCTCCAACAGGCCATGCCTCCTAATCCTGATAAAATAATTTCACCAACTGTTGACCAAAATTTAAATACGTAAGTATATGGGGGCAATTGTCATTCAGTCCAGCACACTGAGTCTGTACTCTTTGCAAACATACTATTTGCATTTCTTGTTCTTTTTGTTATTTATTAATATTTTCTATTTTGAAATAAATATATTTGTGGTTTTAGTTAATTATTTTTCTGTGATTTCCTTTAGCTTATCAAAATTATGTAGAACAAGTATTTTAGTAATGACCTGATTTGTCCAGTGCTTAGTCATATGAGGGAATATCTCCTGACAATTTTTCTCTGAGAAAGTTTGTTTTTAAAAATAATAATTTTGAATAACAACTTTTGGTTATCCTCAATTAAAACTTGATTGGAGTTGAAATTAGGTAGGCGAAACGTAAACCTCGGGGAATATCTTTGAAGGTCTTTAAAGCAAGGTTTAACTGAGGGAATATTTACCCATAATGTGGGCAGCACCCACCACAGGCTGGGTTTCAAGACTGAATAAAAAGAGGAATGTTGGCTGGGTGATGGTGGCACACGCCTTTAATCCCAGCACTTGTGAGCTGGTTCCAGGACAGGCTCCAAAACCACAGAGAAACCCTGTCTCAAAAAAAAAAAAAAAAAAAAAAAAAAGAGGAATGTTACCAGCTGCTTCAGTTTCCCTTCACCAGAGCTGGGACCCACCCCCTTCATTTCTACAGTTTCCACAGGATTCACTTCATCATGAAACCATGAGATAAGAGAAACCCATTCTTAAGCTGTTTTTACTATTGTGTCACAACAATGAGAAAGGTATTCTAGACGGTTGTTACAGATTGTTGTGCTTTTCTATGGGTTGCTATTTACATTTTACAAGTGGTTTTAAGCTTCTTAAAATATGCCTAATTTCTCTCATGTAGTCTCTGAAGTCTGTTATCCACTATATTAGTGTTCAGAAATTGTCCTGATAGTTTCTCAAATGAGTTTGAGCCATGAAAATAAAATAAAAAATAATATGCTCTTAATTTTTTTGCTGGCTTGCTGTTTGTTGAATGTGCCTTTAATAGTGAGTATAGCTGTCTGTATCTCTACCTTATCATTTACTTACATTTTAGAAGAGATTGAAGGTTAACCAGAATTAAAAAGTTTAGGGCTTTTTTTTTTCCCCCAGCCCTCAGTCTGTATAGTCTTGTTGATCTCTCGGTATAGGCAGAGATTTTAAATAGACGTCATTCCCCAAAATATTGTCCTTCTTCAGCTATTCTGTCCCAGAATTACCTGTGTTGACTTTTATCCCTTCCTCCAGGATATTGTAGTCATAATTTGGTCTTTAAATGGGTGTAATAAAAGTTACTCAGTTCATGAAATTGTTCATATGTGGTGAAATGAGAAGAATCCCTTGAGGAAGACACTAGCCAAGTTAGAGCATACAATCTCAATTCTTTGACAATAAAGTTCATATCCTTCTAGCAGTAACTACTTACATAAAGAATGTACACTGCCAAGTTTATACTTACTTAAGAGATAGGAGGTGTTTTTTTTTTTTGTTAACAAATGCAGTCAGTATGTTCAAGAGACATTTGACTCCCATACTTATTGCAGCATTATTCACAATGGATAAGAAATGAGATAAGTCTAATTGTTCAAAATATGGCAATATATACATAATAGAATACTATTCACTGACAATTAAAAGCAAGATCTTGTCATTTGCAACAAATAATCTATAATTCAGAAGTCATTATATGAAGTACAAGTTAGACACAGACAAGTTGCATAATTTTACCTGTATCTAAAAAATTGTATCTCATAGAAATTGAGAGTAGAGTTATGGTTAAGTAAAGCTAGGGGGAAAAGCAGGACAGGACATATGAGAGTAGTTTTAGCAATGCATACAAAATTACACTCAAGGACAAGTCAATTCTTGTTTCAGCTTTCATTGTAAAATGAATATAGCTAATAATAATGTCTTGTATATTTCATTAAAACAAGAAGACAAGGTACCAAGTATTTTCCCTAAAAGAAATGATAAATATTTCAGAAGATAGTTGTGTTTGCCATGCTTTGAATGCTAAAGCGTGTATGCACGTCATGAAACATTACACATTATTCTATAAATACATATAATATATGCCAATTGAAAATGGAAAGAAGACTGCCAAATTTATTTTATGACATAACAGTCACCCTTACACTCAAAACATGCAAAGATTCACAAAGAAAGAGAATTATAGACCCTCCTGAACATTGATGCAAAAATACTCAATAAATTACTCACAAGTAGAATCCAAGAATACATCAAGATCATCCACCATGATCAAGTAGGTTTCATCCCAGAGATGCAGAGATGGTTCAGCATATGAAAATCAGTCATTATAATGCACCATATAAATAAACTGAAAAAATACATGACATTTTCAATAGATGGAGAAATATCTTTTGACAAAAGTATAACACTCCTTCATGATAAAAGTTGTGGAGATAGTAGGGATACAAGAGACATATATGAACATAATAATGGGATTTAAAGCAAGCCAATAGCTAACATTAAGTGGAGAGAAATTCAGTCTTAAAATCTTAGATCATAGAAAGAAGACAAAAAATGGGGTTGAAGCAAAAACTAAAGAATAATTAGCAGAGCTTTCATGTCAGACCAGTGAATAAAGATTGCCCCATTATGAAAGCTCATAAAATAATTACTCAAATCATTCTACTTTCTTTCCACTAAATTTAAGTATTTCAAATTATGTAATCTGTATTAAAGATATACATAAGGCTATAAATAGTTCCCTAGCATTTTATAATTTCTCAGAAGCCAACAAGCACTGGACTCTATCAGGCCTAGCCTGAGGAAATGTTAGAGGCTATATATCTTTCTGTCTTTTCTCCCTCCCTTTTTAATTGAGCCATGCATTTTCTCCACTCTCCTCTATTCCTCCCCATTTCCTTTCTACTCTCTTCCTTGATACCCACGCTCACAATTTACTCAGGAGATCTTTTCTTTTTCTACTTCCCATGTAGATTAGATCAAATGTCTTTTCCAGTCTAACATGTGTGAACGTGTGCATTATGGTATTATTTAGAATAAATATGACTACCATGAAACCTAGAAAATTAAATTTTATACTCAACTGGATGAGAAAAGATAAATGTGAGAAATTAAAGAATTTCAGGGAAAACATAAAGAGCTCTCTTGAAACTGCCACAGGAAGGCAACAAAATATTGATTTAAAAAATATGGCTAAACAGTGGTAAAAAGAAAATTTGAATACAAAATTGTATTCATTTATTCTTGGTTGTCCTAACGCTTTATAAGAAGAATGAAAAAATTAATAGGGATTGAAAAGACTAACTAGGATTGAGAACTTCATGACATTTGTTCTGGAAATTCAATATGCAAGACATCTGAGAGCAATTTTACAATAGCTGACCATGAGCTCCATGTGAGTAAGCAAAGTTATTGCCACACAGTCTATTATTGTCTTAATTTTCAAGAAACGGGGCAAAGAACTAGATAATTGATCCTTGTATTTGGAATCATACTTTGTTTTTTTTTTTTACATATACACATTTTAATAATATAATTTTTTTAAGGATGCAGCTATTTTTAAAACTGAGACAAAATATGATAAAAAAAAAAACAACAACAAAAAGTGTGTTTAATTAACTGACAACAGAGAAAGCTAGTAAAGAAACGCAGGTGAATGTGGTCAGGGAAGAATGAGAACTGAGGAGCTCCATAATCGTCTGGCATCCGTTCAATGTTGTACCTATGGTTAGAAATGTACATGATAGGAACTCCAGGATCTTCCGGATTCTTCGTTTGAGGTCCCGATCAACTGTAGCCACAATATAGCACTTGTGCTGAGTGACTCTCTGTACCAAGCAGTCATCAGCATAGGTTCCTTTGTGTGTGCACGGAAGTCGGTCAAATCGTGGATCCTTGGCGATTCTCAGTGCCACTTGGTACTTCTGGCCCAATTTCTCAATTTCAGCCATCACACAATCAGTTATACAAGGGATACACTTGGCGTACAGACAGTCTATAACGGACTGCACTACGTCGAGTTTGGCTTTGATGGAAAAGTTGATGAAGTTGGTATCAACAAGGATGTGGTACGGTGGACCCAGCTGTGTATTGTACTGGAAGAATAAGCAGGAAGGATGTTGGGGGACTTCTCTTTCCTTCAGCGCACTGGGATCTTTCTTCTCTATCGTTTTAGGCTTTAATCTATCCTTTTCTTTAAGTCTCTCATCTCTGAGACTAAGCATTCGCTTCATGGTCGCATATCTTCTTGTTTTCTTTTGCTTCCCCATGTTCACGCTGCACTCCTGTTTCTTCCGGAATCACTTACTCCATACTTTGTTTTAAAAAAAGGTAATAGGTAGAAAACTAAGTGATAAGAATACAGATAAATATAGAGATAACATGTATAAATATCTAAGAGCCACTGATTAATGTTGGAGGAATGATGAAGTGATGTCATCAAGGAAGTTCCATCCATATCCTGCTCACATCCTTTTATGTCTAGAGGTGTAAATTTAAGATTGTTTCTTTTGAGCAGGGTGGTGGTGGTGGTGCATACCTTTAATCCCAGCACTCAGAAGGCAGAGGCAGGCAGATTTCTGTGAGTTCAAGTCCAGCCTGGTCTAAAGAGAGAGCTCTAGGACAGGCTCCAAAAGCTACACAGAGAAACTTTGTTTCAGAGGGAGGGCAGGAGGGAAGGAGGGAGACAGAGAGAGAGAGAGAGAGAGAGAGAGAGAGAGAGAGAGAGAGAGAGAGAGAGATTGTTTCTTGTTTGTTTCTTGTTTCTTTTGTAGATATCTGGGGTATATTTGACAAAAGACCAACTCAAGATAAAGTAAAACTATGAAAATGAGATTGAATAAAGATGACATTATTCCTGAATGAACGGGAAGATGCCAGAGAATTAAACAAGTGAATTGGGAGCAAATTGGAAGGTCTATATATACTGTGGAAGATGTAAAGATCCAAAGTAAATAAGGAAGTAAATAGTAGACTGACTACAAATTCTAGAAGAAGGCAGAAGTGATATTTTTATAAAGTCATCTTATTCACTGTCAGTGTAACAGAAAAAAAATGTAATGGAAGAGGGTACCTGTATTAGGGTTAATATTACTATGATTAAAACACCATAACCAAAAGCAAGTTGGGGAGGGAAGGTTTATTCAGCTTATATTTGCACATCACTGTTTATCACAGGAAGAAGTCAAGACAAGAATTCAAACAGGGCAGGAACATAGAAGCAGGAGCTGATTCAGAAGCCATAGAGGAGTGTTGTTTACTGGCTTGCTTCCCCTGCCTTGCTCAGCCTGCTTTCTTTCTTTCTTTTTTTTCCCCCCAAGGACTTTTTTTTTGGTTTTTTTTATTTTTAGTTGTTGAAAAAAAATTCTGCCTCCTCCCTGTTTCCCATCCCCCCTCCTTCCAAACATCGCCCCCTCCTCCCACTTCTTTTCCTCTCTCCCCACTCCTCTCCCCCCACTCCATTCCCCCTCCTTCTGGAGATTGAAGAGCAGTCCAGATTCCCTGCCCTGCAGGAAGTCGAAGGTCCTCCCACTTCTATCCAGGTCCAGGAAGGTGAGCATCCAAACAGGCTAGGCCCCCACAAAGCCAGTTCATGTGTTAGGATCGAATTCTAGTGCCATTGTCCTTGGCTTCTCATCAGCCTTCATTGTCCGCCACGTTCAGAAAGTCCGGTCTCATACCATGCTTATTCAGTCCCAGTCCCACTGGCCTTGGTGAGCTCCCCATAGATCAGTTCCACTGTTACAGTGGGTCGGTGCACCCCTCGTGGTCCTGACTTCCTTGCTCATGTTCTCCCCCCTTCTGCTCCTCATTTGGACCTTAGGAGCTCAGGCCGGTGCTCCAATTTGGGTCTCTGTCTCTATCTCGATCCATCGCCAGATGAAGGTTCTAAGGTGATATGCAAGATATTCATCAGTATGGCTATAGGATAGGGTCATTTCAGGTTCTCTGTCCTCAGCTGCCCAAGGTACTATCTGGTCAGCCTGCTTTCTTATTATCGCCCAGGGATGCATCAGCCACAATAGGCTAGGCCCTCCCTCATCAATCACTAATTAAGAAATGTCCTACAGGCTTACCTACAGCTTAATCTTACGGAGGCATTTTCTCAACTGCCTTTCCTCTCAAAAGATTATAGTTTGTGTCAAGTCGACATAAAAGTAGCCAGCACAATAGCTATTCACTCTTCAGTTTCTAGTGCTTGACCTTAAATGCCATGCTGAGATTTTTCTAAAATCTTTCTGCTACTTTTGCAACTTTTGTTTTAAAAAGTTTCCAGAGTTTGAGCTATAGTAATTGTATTCTAAATATTCATTGAAATAACATATTTATACCTCTATCATGTATAATCTAGGAGGTGCAAATTGATTTAAATGAGGTTCAATTTTTAATTTTTTTCATCACATATGTGCTACAATATATGTTGTTTTTGTAAGGGGGATGAGTTCCTCAGAATTTCAATGACTATTTTTAGACAAAAATATGTATCTTAATGTGGTATTATATACAAGACAGAAAGATCTTTTGTAAAAGTGAACATAAGTGCC
Source organism: Alexandromys fortis (assembly GCF_014885135.2). NCBI lineage: Eukaryota > Metazoa > Chordata > Mammalia > Rodentia > Cricetidae > Alexandromys > Alexandromys fortis. The sequence goes on from NW_026068325.1 coordinate 147,323, forward strand.
TTAAACTCTGGAGCATTGCTGAAGTAAGAAGGCTTATGACAACGAGAAAAGACTTAAAGTTATTGAAATTAATAGAAGAATTCAATTACTAGGTTGCATTCATTTTCTTTTCATAGCCACTTTATACTTTTCTCAACAATTGTAATCTCATGTATTTCAAGGCAAATTTATTATAAGCAAAAATATGCCTTTGAACATTTTTGTATGATATTTTTAAATGGATGAAAAAGAAGCAAATTGGGTTTATTGCAAACCGTGAATAGATTAGAACAATGATATTAGCTATATAATATGTTTGTCAGGCTTCATAATTTTGAAAAATATTTGCACAGATGATTATGATAATTTGCCCAGAACTGTCTCTAGAGTTGAGTTAATGTTAACATTATGTTTTTGGAAAAAGTGAGCTTGTTTAGGGAACACTAATTCCACTTATACAGATGTCATTATTGAAAAGTTTAATATTTTTAAATATTGTAAGTGTAGTAGAACTTCTAACAAATAAATAGTTATAAAATTTTCATACTTATGCAGCATGTTTCCTATTCATACTGGTTAAAGCTATATTATCAATATTCATTAGTATGTGTACATGTTGCATGATTTTGAAAATTTTGAATTTATATTGTTACTTAAATATGAATCAGTCATTTATTTAAAGCCTAAAATTAGGCAAACCTTGATAAGCATAATAGTTTATCAAGAAGGCTGGCATGAAACCAATTGTTCCATCAACTCAGTAGTATCTGATAAGTTAGCATATCCTTTATCAGCAGGTCTCAGAACCTAGGTCAGGTAACATTTTTGATTAAGAAGAGTTCAGGCTTATGATCAATGTGTTTAGTATTTTTACTTTATACAAAGATGAATGTGATACTGTCCATTTATCTAAGGAATTTATTTCTGTTTATGGATGTAGGTGTTCATGAATCATCTCAACACAAAACAAATACATTGATATGCAGAAAGTGTGTGGAGAGGGGTCATAAATCCTGATGGTGTTTGTCTGATAGGGCTTCCTAGAAAATATTGGGAGTTCATCAAGATTTTGAACTATGAGCTGGGGTTAATCAGTCAATATGTGTAAAGGGAACATTTGTTAGATAAAACAATCTCATTGAAGATAGAAAGCCAGGCTGAAGCTTTGTAGTTGTTTAGTGTTTGACTGGTACTTGTAATCTACCATTACACAAACTGAAGGAGGGGGGAGGAGCACAAGTAGGTGGAGGGAGAGGGGTGGAGGAGGATAGGGAAGAGAAGAGAAGAAGGAATTAAGGAAAGCAAAAAGGAAGAGAAGAAGGAATGGAAGGAAGGTGGAAAGTAAAATGGAAAAAAGAAGCAAGCAAGCTTTATGGGTTGTGCAAGTCTGTAATCCCAACATGTGGGAGGCAGATGTAGAAAGATAACTTCTTTGGCTTTGAGGCCAACTTCAGCTACATAATGAGTACAAGATTATTCACTGCTTTCAATATACAAACTATAGCAATACTTGTAGTGGACATTGTAAAAAAAGTAAATTATATGGAATAATAAGAACTAATAAAAAGTAGAATTACAAACAGATTACTGTCCAAACTTTGAGAATGTCGTTGTGGATCTTCTAAGAAAGTGTAGTATATACCACATGATTACCACAATTTTATGTGAGGAGCTTAAAATATTCATCATATCTCCTATGTCTCATTCATTGGGGAAATAACTATGACATATTTTTTTCCTGAGTATTTCTGGTATTAGCTATCTAAATACTCACCCAGAACACAGAATTCTTCTGGGAAAGTTGCAGAAAGACAATAGTTTGTGCTGGAACAAATGTTGATGATATGAAAATTGGAAATAATACATGCTTCAGTGCTCTGTTGGAATTTGAGTGGGTGGAGATTAAGAATAAGGGTATCATTGAAACTTCAACCTTAAGAGCACAGTAATCAAAATCCATGTGCATTGCTAATAAGAACATCCATTTTTAAAGTCTAATAATTATGGGATAAAAGTTAAGAATCACTACTCAAAATAATTAATGGCAGACTGAGCCAAGCAATTAAGGGTCTAAAAGGCAACTCCAAGAGAAATAAAAGGTTAAAATAGATAAGATTCCTGAAGGAAGCAATGTTAAAGATGGAGTTTATCTTAATGACAATTTCCTTTGCTTTACAGAAGCTTCTCAGTTTCAGGAGGTCCCATTTATTTACTGTTGCTATTGTTGTCTGTGCTACTGGGGTTATAAGTAGAAAGTGGTCTTGGTCTCCTGTGCTCATGTGTTGTATACTACTTCCCACTTTCTCTTCTATCAGGTTCAGTGTGTTCAGATTTATATTGACGTCTTTGATCTATTTGGACTTGAGTTTTGTGCATGGTGATAGATATGGATCTATTTTCATTCTTCTGCAGGTTGACATTCAGTTATGCCAGCACCATTTTTTGAAGATACTTTCTTTCTTCCATTGTATACTTTTAGCTCTTTTGTTGAAAATCAGGTGTTCATAGGTTGGTAGGTTAATATCCCGGTCTTCTATTCAATTCCATTGGTCGACTTCTCTGTTTTTATGCCAATACCAAGCTATTTTCATTACCTTACCTCTGTAATAGAGTTTGAAATCAGGGATGGTAATGCCTCCAGAAGTTCCTTTATTGTACAGGATTGTTTTGGTTATCCTGGGTTTTTTTGTTTTTCCATATAAAGTTGATTATTGTTCTCTCAAGGTCTGTGAAGAATTTTGTTGGGATTTTGATAGGGATTGTGTTGAATTTATAGATTGCCTTTAGTAGAACTGCCATTTTTACTATGTTGATCCTACCCATCCAAGATCATGAGAGATCCTTCCATTTCCTGGTGTCCTCTTCAATTTCTTTCTTCAAAGCCTTAAAGTTCTTGTCAAATAGATCTTTCAAGATACTTCTGGCTATCATGAAAGGTGCAGTTTTTCTGATTTCCCTCTCTGCTTCTCTATCCTTTGTGTATAGAAGGGCTACTGATTTTTTTTGAGTTGATCTTGTATCCTGCCACATTACTGTAGGTATTTATAAACTGGCCTTGCCCCACTATCACAGTGATGTTTATCTCGAATATCATCATAGAATCTACGTCTGGCTACAGATAGAGATAGAGACAGAGATCCTCATCAGAGCAACGGACTGAGTTCCCAAGGTCCAGTTGAAGAGCAGAAGGAGGGAGAAGATGACCAAGGAAGTCTGGACTGCGAAGGTTTAATCCACCCACTGAGACAGTGTGCCTGTTCTAATGGGAGCTCACCAAATCCAGGTGGACTAGGACTGAATGAGCATGCAGTCAAACCGGACTCTCTGAATGTGGCTGAAAATGAGGGCCAACTGAGAAGCTATTAATAAAGGCACTGGGACTTGTTTCCATAGCATATACTGGCTTTCTGGGACCCTAGTCTATTTTAATGCAAAGCTTCCTAGGCCTGGGTGTAGGGAGGTGGGCCTTGGACTTCTCACGGGGCAGGGTTTCCTGTTTTCCCTTAAGGAGGGTGGGGGAGGAAGGAGGGAGGAGGGGGAATGGGGGAGCAGGAGGGGAATGGGAGGAGGGGAGGAAGTGTAAATTTTTGAATGGAAAAAATTAAAAAACAAAGATGGAGTTTAGTGTGCAAGATATATATTTGGAACCATTGTTATTTAAAAGTGTATGCCACAAGGAGAGAAGAGGAAACACTTGGAGAGCGTCGTGTTGAACAGTAATACACTCCCAATGAAGGCCTCAGTTGACCTGAATTACAGACTGTTGAGGGTTCAGAAAGACTGTTAGATAGGGCAAATAAGTCTAGCTTTTATGTCTGTGTGAATCACCCACTATAACTTGACGAGCTTTAGAAGAAGGCATGGTCAAGGTCATATGGATTAATGTAAACTTCTGTGTATTTCTTTGGGACTGAATGGCTGTGGGCCCAGGTGGGTCGGAAATTTTGGGCAACAGAATGGCGCCAATGTGGACAGCTCAATCCACTTAAAACATGAGAGAGTTTGGGAAGGAATTCTAGACACAAAATAACAGAGTCAAGCATGACTTCTTGATAGCAGAAATTTCTCAGGTTTGCTCTCTTTGCTAGAGACAAGCACATCTCATTTAAGAGGGTATTCCTGACTCAGCTTTAGCTATGAAACTTTGAAGCTCTTTTAAGAGGCCCTGCCACCAAACACTTAAATGGTGTTTATGAATTACTAACAGCATACTTCTTGGTGATGTCAGGGACCTTGAAATGCCATAGAGTTGTGGCAATAAACATGGCTTCAGCCAGTACCACCGCCATGAGGCTAGACTCTCAGAAAACTAAGGATTGGGGTTGATCCAGCCATCAAAGTCATGGCTTTAATCCTAACCATATCACTTAGCAAATTAAAGACTCATGTGGTCAGAAAAAGAAAGATATAAAGTGAAGATAGATTCAGATGAAGAAAACCTGTAAACGGTTTACAGTGTGTTAAAAAATATATGTAGGCTTAGAAGAGAAAAGAAAAAGGATAAAGTCCTTAAAATAAAAACAGAGTAGTTAGGTATGGGCACACACCTTTAATCCCAACATTTCAGAGGTGGAGGCAGGCAGATCTCTGTGAGTTCAAGGTGTGTTGGCACATGCCTTTAATGCCAACACTTCGGAGGCAGAGGCAGGCAGATTTCTGTGAGTTCAAGGACAGATTGGTCTACAGAGTGAGTTCCAGGCCAGCCAAAGATACATAGAGAAACTCTGTCTCAAAAAGCCAAAAATTAAAATTAAAAATAAGAGAAATAGTGTTTAAAATAAAGCCGCATAAAGATGGAAAATACACAATGAGTCTGGATGCTGTATATTATTGTCTTGTCTTTGAATTGTTTGATGACTGAGAAAGGAACAACGGCTGCTAAAATTTTATTTTATTTTTATTTAATTTATAATAAAATTAAACATTTTATTATAAATACTGCTGGATTAATCCAAGATAGGTATTTTGAAAATGCCTTGACTTTCAAATTGAAGTCAAAAGATATGTTACTTTGGAGAAGAGGTTTTGCTTTTGTTTCCACAGGAAATGAGAGACTGTGGACTCATTCTGAGTTAAGAAAAATCAGGTTTGATCAAGGAAGACCTTCTCAGAAATCTCTGATAGTATGTATGAGTTCTACATCCAGAAAAGTTTCAAGACTGCTGACTGAGATGATCAAGCCTCACAGGATGCTCCAGTCAGGACTTGATCATAATTCTAAATTTTCTTAATGTCTCCATAAGATTATCAGTACCCCCAATCAGCAGGAAGTAGCTTGGAAAACTATGCCCACATTTCCAAAAAAAATGGATTATAGATATTTTTCTTTGTTTAGAGTGTTTGTTACAAGTTCTATGGATAATGGTCAGGAAGAAAGCTAAACAAGGAATATCCAATTCAGAGTTCTTGTTATGAAAAAAAGGGGGAGGGAGTGTTGTAGGACAATGGTTTTACCCTGTAAAGGTTTGTTTCTTGTACATGTTTAATAAAATGCTGATTGGCCAGTAGTCAGGCAGGACGTAAGGGTGGGGCAATGAGAATAGGAGAGTTCTGGGAAGAAGAAAGATTCATTTGCAGCCATCACCCAGATTCAGAGGAAAGAAGATGTGACTGCCTTGCTGAAAAAGGTACCAAGCTACATGGCCAAAACAGGCAAGAATTATGGATAATAGTTATAAGAGTTAATAAGAAGCCTGAGCTAATAGGCCAATCAGTTTATAAATTAATGTAGACCACTGTGTATTTCTTTGGGACTGAATGGCTCTGGGACTGAGTAGGACAGAAACTTAGCTGAGGATTCCCAGTAAGAGGGCCTAGAGTCAAATGCTGTGTTTCAATAACATCCTTGCAGCTAGAGGACTAATTACCTAACTGGTAATTTGGTGATATTTGGTGATAAGAAAGTGGGGAAGCAGTGGTAGTAATACTGATGAACCCTAGGGAAAGTAATACTGTTAAAGAGAAAAAAGCAAAAGTAATCTTAACACCTTGGAAAAAACTGAGATTAAAGGGAACTTTTTTTGTCACATACTTTATAAAAAAATACTGATGAAGTTAAGTTAGGCAGGAATATGTGGACCTTAATTTTACAAATATAGCATTATATTAATGAGAAAATGGAGAAAATGAAACAAGTAAGAAAGCATATTACTTATTAAGTTTAAATTTCTTAGTGACAAGGCAGAAATAATATGCTAGTGATTCTTAAAGACATGATGAAAGCAAATTTAATATTTTTTCTTTAATAACAATAAAATGAGCTCTCTGTCCTAAGTCATAACTACAACTTGAGAAGATTATTTTATTATCATCTTGTAAAATTACTGCCATACAAACTATAGAATTGAAATACCACTTGAAGTAAGGAAATAGATTAATTCATTTCCATTTTTTTTTCTGGAAGACATTTGCTTTTCAGATAGAAAATATTTAGGTGAAATTATAGATCTGAATGTTAATTTGTACTTTAATAATAGCAATCTTTGGAGTTATTTTGATTTCAAAGAAATAATGTAATTCACAGCACAATTTGACTAACTTAAATTTGGCTACAAAACCTGTATACTCATAATATAGCAAGAACCCAGCTAAAGCAGAGAACAACAATGTTGCAGAATCTGCAGGTAGTGTTACTAAATTGTTCTAGTTGCTTTTTTTACAACCTACATGGAACTAATAAGTCTGAAGAACCTGTCTTTGAAATGTCACTCCTAAGTTTCATATGAATATCCCTTTAGGCACCCTGATACCGTCTAATTTGTGAATATCATATTGTAGTATATCTTCACAAAGGAAACTTGAAGAACAATAAACAGATATATATCTAAACTTGTGGCATTTGCTTTTCTTTGTTATCAGTTAATTCCATGGAAACCAATTGGGCATAACAGGTCTTTGGAGCCTGTCCTGGAACTAGCTCTGTAGACCAGGCTGGTCTCGAACTCACAGAGATCCTCCTGCCTCTGCCTCTCGAGTGCTGGGATTAAAGGCGTGCGCCACCACTGCCCGGCTTGGGCATAACAGTTTTAAATCTATTTCTTTTCAGAGGAAAACCCACAGTATTTAAATAATCACATTATATAACTAAGATGTAGGACTTATAAAAGGAAACCCATAAGACAAAATAGTTGTTAAAGCAAAAATGAAATATATTAAAGATATAGCACTTTTTAACAGATTTATCAGCAAAATCTAGATAAATGTATCATAATTTCTGTAATTTGAAATAGTGCCTATATATGATATCTAAATATATTGGGCATTAGTTCTTCATTAGCTAAGTATTTCTGAGATTTTTTTACTGGTAACCTAGTCATGATATGTCCATATCACTCTTGAGGTTGACTGTTTACACATGTAGTTGAAGGAAACCGAAACTTTTAGCTAGAGATTACTGAATACAAAACAACATTTGTTTCATTCACTTAGTCAGACTTTCCTAGATCCTTGTATCCTATAGAACATATATAAATTCTATAGTATGCATGAGTCTACTGAATGCCCAAGGGTGAGACCAGTTGAGAACCCAAAATTAATGCTGCTCTACTGCCCCCTTCTGGAGCCACATCTGTATCGTATTTAGCTGTTTGAATTTTATGCAGTGATATCATTGAGCAACTGGCACTATGATAAAATCTTTTCCTTGATGTCAAATGGTGAGGGACTGTACATTTTAAAGCAAGAAGTTTGTTAATGCATAGAATATTTTCAGACTTTGAAGAAGCTTTTCTAACAGCATGCTATTATAATCTAAGCAAGAACTTTATTATTTTTAGTAGTGAATAGTACTCATTTCCACAAAGAAAGGGGCCTCACTTAGGTATGGGAGAAGCATAAGTTGAATTTCAATATTACTGCTGTTGTTTTGTATTGAGAATGAAGTATGAAGTAATGACAGTCAAAGAATTATCAGGATTTTATGAATGTGGACTTTGGATGACAGAGTGTCAAAGCTCTCTATTTGTTTTAAACCAAAGCAGTGTCAGAGCTGTGGTAAAACATACAGCAAGAGGGAAATAAGAATAAAATTGTATTTTTAGAGGAAACATTAATTGAATTTGAAACACTCTCTCTTTGATATAGTGGGTGAGACGCTGAGCTATAGATCTCCTTGAGAGGAATAGGAAACAAAGGAAAGATTTGGCTTTGTGAGCCTGGTAAGACAGAGGAAGGACAGTGTATGAGAATTCAGATTGAGAGGAGAGCAGGTAATTCAAAAGAAAAAAAAAAACTGAAGAATGATATGTTGTGGTGTTGCCAGGGAAGTTGTCAGAGAAGACCTCAAAAGACAAGGGGCAAATTACAGAAGCCAAAATGTTCATACAAGCAAAACTGCAAAAAGGAATAAAAACCATATTATAATCTTATGTCTGTGACTTGACTTTCATCATCATATCTAGAAAAAATGCTTCGTCTGTTGTATTATGTTTATTTAGTGGAAATTAAGAACAAGGTTCATGAATTTTTTTATGTCATTGTCTTCAAGTCCTGGCCTCCATTTTTATTATGGTTGTTATATAAGTATGCTTTTACAGAGTACATATTTATTGTATACTCTTTCACTTTTGGTTTGTCTGAAAATATATTTATTTTATCATTATTCAAGGAATACATTTCTCTTATTCTAGCTTGCTTTCTATTTCTGTTTTAAACAACACTTACCAAAACCAACTTGAGAAGGACATTTTTTATTTTACCTTATAGAAACATGGAGGCAGGAATTAAAGCAGAGGACAAAGAGAATAATTCTTCCTGGCTTGCTCCACATGCTCAGTCTGCCTTTTTTCCAGCAGGACGACCTTCTCAGGAGTGGCACCATCCTCATTGGGCTGGAATCTCCCACACCAGTCATTATTTTCGAAAATGACACCAGAATCTTGTCTACAAGTCAATATAATGGAAGCATAGTTTCAATTGAAGTTTCTTCTTCCCAGATGTCTCTAGCTTTTATATACCCCACAAAAGAACTAAATAATAGAGTCAGGTGTAGAATTTTGTGTTGTCTTTGGTGACATTATTCCACTGATATTTGACTTGCATTAGTTTTAGTTATTTTATTCCTTAGTCTTATATTCTGTTAACCACATTTATTTTCTACAATTTGCCTTCTTTAAAATATTTATTAAATTTATTTGGCTCCATAGAATTTTGCTTAGCTTTTCATTCATCTATTTATATTTAACTAATTTAACTTATTTAATTTTGTGTATATATATATATATATATATATGTGTGTGTGTGTGTGTGTGTGTGTGTGTGTGTGTGTGTTTGCAAGTATCTATAGATATTCCTGACACTAAAAGAGTACATGGATCCTGGGAAGATAGAGTTCCAGGAAGTTATGAGCTACCTAATGTGGGTGCTGAGTACTGAACTCAGGTCCTCTGAAAAAGCAGCAAGTACTTTTAACTGCTGAGCCATCTCTGCAGCCTCCTCTGATCACTTTTTGAGGTACTAAGTCTATTAGTATATCTTATAACTGTTTCCATCCTTTATGTGCAGATTAACTAGATCATTTATTTATAAATTTGATTCTATTTGTGCTGCTTAGTCTTTGTCAATTTGACCAAATTAGAGTCATCTGACATGCAGGAATCACAAGAAATAAGTCATTTACAACCAATTGGCACATGGGCATACCTGTAGGACATTTTCTTGATTCCTAATTGATATAGGATGGCCCTTCTCGATAGGCAAGTGGGACTTGGCTTTATAAAAAGGGTATCTGAGCAAGCCAGAGGGAATAAGCTAGTAAGCGATGTTCCTCTTGGTCTGCTTTAGTCCTTGCCTCCATATTGCTTCTTGGCTTCCCCCAGTGATGGACAGTGATAAGTACATGTAACCTGAATAAACACTTTCCTCCCCAGGCTGCTTTTGGTCATGGTGTTTATCATAAGAAGTAAATTAGGATAAATTGCTACCAGACATTCTCTCAGATATTTTCATCTTAGAAGAATTTGTAGAATATCTATCAGAGATATGAATACTATGTTAAACTAAACATATAATGTAGACTCTTTAAGTTCTTTGATTTAAGGAGAAATTTGTGTTCATGCTCACTCAAGTATTGGCTAAGTCACCTTAATCTTTGACTTGGATAACAAACACTCAGGACTCCAACTTGACCAAAAAAGAACTAGTAGAGTATTATACATTTAATAATGCCTGATTAGTGTAGGCTAATGTTTTTATTATTTACCACATTTTAAAAAGTGGTGTTTTGGGGATAGGGAGAGATTGTGATTTAAATTTTAAGTTTTATTTTACTGGAGCATATTCTTTGGGCATCTCTTACTTTTCTTCCAAAATCTTTCAAAAAAGAAATGACACTAGATGTAGAACAATTTCTAATTTGTCTTAATAATAAAAACCCAGAGTCAGATATTAGGGAATGAAAGCTGAAAGATCAGAGAAGTAGAGCAGCCAGTCAATAGTTCATACCTGTACGGTAGCCACTAGTTCATACCTCTATGAAATCCTCAGACCATATGGGGTATCATGTCTCCACAAGTCCTCAGACTGAATGGTCAGACTGAATGCCCTGAGCTCCTGTCTCCTCCTAGCTCATATTCTATTCTCTACCCAGCCCTATTCCTTCCTGTCTCCACTGCCATAGGGCTGGGATTAAAGGTGTGTGGCTCCCAAATACTGGGATTAAAGGTGTGAGTCACCACCACCTGGCTCTATTTCTCTTTTAGATCACTCTCAGGTAACCCAGGATGGCATTGAACTCAGGAGATCCATCTGCCTCTGTCTCCCAAGTGCTGGGATTTAAGGTGTGTGCCACTACTGCCTGGCCTCTATGGCTAACAAGTGGCTAGCTCTGCACTCTGATCTTCAGGCAAGCTTTAATTGTTAGATCACAAACAAAATATCACCACTTTACAAAATTTATCTGATTGTGAATTTCTGCCATTGACTTTGAAATTTAAGAATATGACGTCAAACTTAACGTTCATGAAAGTATTTATGCTAGATAACATTGCAAATTTCAAGGTTTTAAACTTCTATTGGTTTGTCAATTTTTTTTTATTAGGAACAATGGTGAAAACCTAAGAAATATCACCAAGTAATTGAACAGCTTTCAGCTACCTGTATGTTTATGGATGCAAAGCAGAGCAATATATATATATATATATATCATTTGTTATATAATTATATATTTGACTGAACACACATTTAATCCACACACCTAAGAACACCTGATTTTTGACCAAAAAAATCCAAAGTTATACAGTGGAAAAAAGAAAGTCTTTTCAACTAATGATGCTGTATTAATTAGATGTTGGCATATAGAAGAATGCAAATATATCCATATCTATCACCCCACACAAAACTCAAGTCCATGTGGTCAAAGACATCAACAGAAAACCAGATACACTGAACATGATAGAAGAGAAAGTGGGGAATACTCTTGGACATATTGACACAAGGAGACAACTTCCTGAACAGAAGAACACTAATAGTGCTAGAACTAAGAACAATGATTAATAAGTGGACCTCATAATACTGAAAAGATTCTGTAAGGTGAAAAACACTATCAATAGGACAAAATGGCAGCCTACAAAAGGGGAAAATATATTCACCAATATCACATATGGCAAAGGGCTAATTTCTAAAATATATAAATAACTCAAGAAACTAGACATTAGCAAACAAAATAACCCAATTAAAAAATGGACTGCAGAGTTAAACAGAAAATTCTCAACAGAAGATTCTTCAAATGGCTGAGAAATACTTAAAGAAATGTTAAGCATCCTTCATCATCAAAGAATTTCAAATCAAAATGATTCTGAGATTCCATCTTATACTTATCAGAATGGCTAAGATTAAAAACTCAAGTGACAACTCATGCTGGTATGATTGTGGACCAAGGGGAATACTCCTCCATTGCTGGTGAGAGTACAAACTTGTACTGTCACTTTGGAAATCAATATGGCAGTTTCTCATAAAATTGGGAATCAATATACCTCGAGACCCAGTTATACAACTTGACTTCTGGGCATATACACAATGGACGTACCTCAACTATGTTCATAGCAACCTTATTTGCAATAGCCAGAAACTAAGCAACCTAGAAGTCCCTCTACTAAAGAATGAATAAAGAAATTGTACATTTACACAATGAAGTATAATACTCAGCTATTAAAAACTATGATACAATGAAATTTGCAGGCAAATAGATGGAACTAGAAAAAATTATCCTAAGTGAAGTAACCCAGACCCAAAAAGACAAACGTGATATGTACTTACTATACATGAATAACAGCTGTAAAGAATAGCCATTCTAGAATCCACAGACCCCAAAAAAGCCAAGTAACAAGGAAAGCTCAAGAGGGAAATCTTTCTGGGAAGGAGAAATAGAGTAGACATCCAGTATGGAGGAGGGGTGGGTGTGAAGAGAGGGATTATATGGCAAAAGGATGGGGGAAGAGACTACTAGGAGAGACAACCGAAATTGGGTGGCACCACAGGGACAAAACTAGACACCAACAAAATGGAAATTCCTAGGAATTGATGAAGCTGACCCTAGCTAAGACACCCTAGAAATAGGGGATATGTAGCCTGAACTGATCATTGCCTGTAAACAGGCAAGACTTCCCTGGGATGAATTGGAACCACAACCTGGCCACATAACCTTTAACCTACAATTTATCCTGCCTACAACATGTGCTAAGGTATGGGCTGTTCAGAAATTATGAGAGTTGTCAATCAATGTGTCCAGCTTGAGACTCATTCTACAAGAGGGAGTCCACCCCTGATATTGCCTGGATGGCCAGGACACAGAGGCTGGAGAGCAGAAACCTAAGATAGAACAAAACACAAATGGGAAAAAAGAAAGAAGAAGGTAATCAAGAGCATGATTCCCAATAATATTCTGTATACTCATAGATTTGTGCCAACCTCAATTCTCATCAGAGAGGGTTTGTCTAGAAACTGATGGATACATGTGGTGATATCTTGTTTGCATAAATAAAGTTTGCTGAAGATTAGAGGGAGGAGCTAGCCACTAGCTAGCCATAGATGTCTGGAGGTCTGTACAGACAGGAAGTGATACGCCTGGGCAGAGAGAGGAAGTGATAAGGCAGGAGGAGACAGGAAATTGGCCTCTTTTTGGCTGGGAAATAGAGAGGTAAGGTGGCTACGGTTTTGCTGCTTCATCTCTCTGATCTTTCAGGGTTTTCCCCAATATCTGACTCTGGGCTTTATTATTAAGACCTATTAGAACTCATGCTACAGAAGCAGATGCAGAAACCTACAAGCAAACGTTAGGAAGACCTCAGAGAATCCTGTAGAAGAGGGAGAGGAAGAATTGTAAGAACCAGAAGGCTAAGTGCATCACAAGAAAACCCACAGAACCAAACTAATCTGGGCTCATAGGGACTCACCAACACTGACCTGACAACCAGGGAACCTGCATGGGACTGATATAGGTCTTTGGTATATGTGTTGCAATTGTGCAGCTTGGGCTTCTTGTGGGACTCCTAACAGTGGGAGCAGGGGCTGTCTCTAACTCTTTTGCTGTCTTTTGAGACCTTCATCCTCTTATTGGGCTGCCTACACCAGCATTCAACTTGCCATGCCATATTTGGTAGAAAGGCCTGCTCTCTGCATAGAAATAGAAGAGGATTGGATGTGGGGCAGAGGGGAAATTAGGGGCAAGAACTAGGAGGAGAGGAAGGAGGGGAAACAGTGGCCTGGCTGTAAAATAAATAAACAAAAAACCAACCAACCAACCAAATAAATAAATACATTAGTATACTTAATATGTCTTGGTAGACTAAAATTATCTTCAGATGTCATATAACCAGTATATTACAACCATTTCTAATGAGAAGTCTTCATTATCTTCTAGGACACCACAAGAACACAGTTTAACATACCATATTTTACTTTAATGCTTTATGTCTTGGCATTAGGAAGCATAAATTAGGGTTGTATTGACTGGCACTTGTGAATTTGGTTTTTACCTTGGACATTCCTCATATAGCAGTGAAAAAATAATTAATCCTGTTTAGAAGTAATGAATAGTCATTTAAGCGGGGAGTTCCAGAAAATAAGTAAAAATGATCAATTTTATATAGTCATCCCATACCTTTCATTTCTCATTATTAACTATAAGTACATTTATGGACTAGGAAACACCTATAATCAATTGAGTATAACTGAATTACAGCTAATATTCATTTCTAAAAGTTTTTAATTTAGAAACAAGCACTGACAATTAGATTTATTATGACACGGGCAAAAGAAAACATGATCCCAAAACACTGACAAACAAGATTTCATTCTGTTTTGATAAAGTCTTGACCTCAGAAAACTTCTATTTAATGTCTAAATAAAATGTTTAATGTGAGCACAATAAAATTTTGCTTAGTCTGGGCTTACATTAAAGTAAGATAGAAATAGTTTTTATAGCCCTCATTCTGCTAGTCTCTGAATCAATATACTTCAGAAAGATATTCATTACAGCTTGCCATCTTTAAAATGACAAATTCTGTTCAAAGTTTGATTTCTAAAATCACAATAAACACTGCTGGTTATATGCAATTTTAAAAACTAATGCCAAGCAAAAGTAGCATCATTTAACTTTGCATTTCCATTTAACATTGGGCAGGAAATTTATACTATCTGTGGCATTGCAATGACAATTGCACATTTTTTACTCCTCAATTTCCTTTTTAACTGTTACTGTTTTGTGAAGGAACATATTCCGAAGTAAAACAATTAGGCTTCTAATGCTTTCTTGTAGTTTCTCCTGGGAAGACACAAAGGTAAACATAAGGTTATATATTTCAAGTGATGGGTGGGATAAAGGAAGGGTGGATACGGGAGCAGAGAAATATATATATCCTAATTAAGGGAGCCATCTTAAGGTTGGCAAGAGACTTGACTCTAGAGGGGCTCGCAGGTGTCCAGGGATATGTCCCCAGCTAGTACCTTGAGCAACTGAGCAGAGGGAATCTGAAATGACCCTATCCTATAGCCATACTGATAAATATCTTACATATCACCTTAGAACCTTCATCTGGCGATGGATCGAGATAGAGACAGAGACCCAAATTGGAGCAAAGGACTAAGCTCTTAAGAACCAAATGAGGAGCAGAAGGAGGGAGAACATGAGCAAGGAAGTCAGGACCACGAGGGGTGCACCCACCCACTGTGACAGTGGAACTGATCTATTGGGAGCTCACCAAGGCCAGCTGGACTGTGACTGAATAAGCATGGTATGAGACCGGACTCTCTGAACATGGCGGACAATGAAGGCTGATGAGAAGCCAAGGACAATGGCACTAGGTTTCAATCCTACTACTTGAACTGGCTTTGTGGGAGCCTAGTCTGTTTGGATGCTCACTTTCCTAGACCTGGATAGAAGTGGGAGGACCTTGGACTTCCTGCAGGGCAGGGAATCTGGACTGCTCTTCAGTCTTGAGATGGAGGGGGAATGGAGTGGGGGGAGGGGGGTAGGCGTAGGGAGAGGGGAAGGGGAGTGGGGGGATGGAGTGATGTGTGGGAGGAGGGGGAGGGAAATGGGAAATGGGGAGGAGGCGGAATTTTTTTCAACAACTAAAATAAACAAACAAACAAAAAAAAACATTAATCAAAACTCAATGGCTTGGAAAGAGAAAAAAAAAGCTAGAGCTAATGGACCAAGCAGAGATTAAATTAATACAGTTTCTGCGTGGTTATTTTGTGGCTGAGCAGCCGGGAACAAATAAGTAGCCTCCTACAACAGAGTGGGAAGGATATGAGGTAACCAAGTGCCTTACCAGATAATAACTTACTGGCAACTTCCTTACTAGGTTTCTTGATGCCAAGCAAACTGGATTATTATGAGTCTTGATGGGAGGACATGAGTTTGTTGAAGTCTTTTGTTCCTTGTAAGTAATTTTTGCTATATATTCCCATAAAACTTTGTTTGGTAAAAGATTTGGTATTGGTGAAAGTTAGTATTTATATAGTTTCTACTAATCTCAACAGTAGTGTACCTGGACCCAGAAACACCAGTTTGGTTTCCTATTTAGATTACAAGTCATATGGATGAAGTGAACGAAGACCTTGCCGGTTTCCCTCAGTCTCATCTTCCAAATAATTTCCACAAAATGCCCTGCTAATCCCAAGTGCATGCCTCTGCTCCCAAGGATCTTCTGCCTCAGCTCTGTTTCCCTCCTTCAGAGCCAAATAATACCAGCTCCTGCCTGAAGTGGCCATGGTCTTTCCTGTCCTACAGACTGTCTACCCCTCAGCTTTCTAGTTTTCCCTGCTTTATTGTTTGCCCACCTGGGTGTTGTGGGCACAACCTCTGACCTGTTTCATATAACTCAGCAGGAAGCTGGGAAGCAGACAGATACTTCACCACCTGTATGCCTTCTAAAGTCATAATTGGTCCTGGCTACTCTCCATTTGAATGTGTGGAATGTACAATGAAGCAGCAGCATAGAGGGGAATAATATTTTATAGAGTTAAAGTATCTGTTCTCAGGGTCGTGACAATAGCTGTGTTCCTGCCTACAAGCCACTGTCAGCATGAGACTTGCTCTGCTGTTTTCGATTTCAGGACAGCAGGTGAAAAGTCTTGACAAAACACCAAAGTTATCTACTAGGTCACCTCCTAGGAAGATGCCACACAGATTTAACTGCCACTGAGTCTTTCTCTTTTTTGTGTGTGTTGCCTCCCTCCAAAGCTCAGCTGACAGGGATAACAGAGTCTCTCTACTTTTTCCAGACCTTTCTTAGCTGCCCAGCTAGGAACCTTAATACAATGGGTATCACGTCGTTGTTAGGAATTGAACTCAGGACCTCTGGAAGAATAGCTGCACTCTTAACCTCTGAGACATCTTGAAATTTGCAAGCAAATGGATGGATCTAGAAAAACACATATTAGTGATGCAACCCAGAACCAGAAAGACAAATGCAATATGTACTCATTCATAAGTGGCATTTAGACATAAAGCAAAGAAAAACCAGCCTACAATTCACAACCCCAGAGAACCTAGAAAACAAAGAGAACCCTAAAAGAGACATACATGGATCTACATAGGAAGGAGAAAAATACAAAATCTCCTGAGTAAATTGGGAGCATGGGTATCACAGGAGAGGGTAGAAGGGAAGAGAGGAGGAAGACAGGAGAGCGAATAAAATGTATAGCACATTAAAAAGAATTTTAAAAAAAGGGAAAAAAAATGACAAACAAAGAGACAAACAAAAAGACAATGAGCATCATAGAGCCAGCCTCAGGGCCAATGTGACCAGAGGCTGTTATCTCACTAAAAATGCAGGATATCACGAAGAGCAATGTGGAGAGGCATGTGATGGGGCTCTCTTACAACCCCAGCACTGAGGGTAGTTCAAGGCCTGCCTGGGCTGCACAGTGTGACCCTGTCTCAGAAAACAAGTGATGGGATGTTGTTCAGTAGCAGCCTGCTTGTCTCACATGTGCAGACACTTGGGCTCAATACCTAACAATTAAAAAAAAAAAGAAAAGGAAATGAATAAAGGAAAAACTAAAACCAAAAAAGAAACATGGAGAAACATTTGATGCCTAGAATTTTTTATTCCTTTCTTTCTGATGATACTCATTGGCTTTCTCAGGTTTCCTTGTCACACTGGCTTGCATGGGGAAAGAAGCCATCCACAAGCTTGGGATAAGTAGACACCACAGACAAGGAGGCCTATGACACATACTCCCCCAGACACTGGCATGTATTGGTAGCCTGAAGTTCCCTGTTACCCCAGCTGAAATCTTAGCCCTTTAGCAGGTCTCCTTGAGTGATGCCATTGAGGCAAGTATCTTTGTGAGCTCTGGTGCTGTGTGTCTCTCCTCTCCAGGTGGCCTGGAGAAGAGCTTGCATCTTTCTGTTTTCCTTGGCAATGGACTCCAGAACGATTTCAAGCTCACCTTCCATTTCTCAGGAGGCCTCTGTAGATAGATGCTTGTTGCATTTCTCAGCATGACAGTTTACCCCAGTAGTCCCTATACATGACCCTGAAGTGTCACATCAGTCCTGGAGTTTCAGAGTGAAGGTCCAGCTTTAAAATTAGTGTGGGTGTTCCAAATTTTGTTGGGATCCCCCAGAAATTGTTATTCCCACTGGCCAAGAATAAGATTACTACCACAACTTAAAGCCAAATTTGAAGCAAGCCTAATTAAATACTGGTCAGGTAGATGAACTCTAGCCAGGTTCCCAGGACATCACCAACCCTTCTTTATTGCATTTGATATGAAGGTTCATTATAGGTAGGTGTCTGGTTTAATGTTATTCTTTGTAATAACCAGACTACCTCATGGTTTCACAGTTCTAATACCAAAAGTAAAGTTCCCTTTAAAAACAACAAAAATGTTAGAAATGAAATCACATTTCCAAGAAAAGATTTTTCATCACAGGAAAATTCTCATATATTAATTGCTAGTATTGTTCTAAAATGCAGCTTTAAAATGTCTTTGCAATTAAAATGTAAGCACTAAATTGATCTATAAATTCATCTTTTGTTTGATCTATTTTTCTTCTATAAACACAAACAATCTCTCATTTAGGTTTGCAATATATAGTTTTGTTATATTCATACAGGGTTTTTGAATAGTTCCACAAATGGTTGACTAATTTCTATTTATTAGGGATGATTAAAATGCAATGCATATTATGGCTGAGCTGGAGAAAAGAAACAAGGACTAATATTTGCTAAGTATATAGTAGAACAGAAGCAACAAAGAACAGAATATGTATGTGATCTTAATCCTTGAGAGTATTTCATATTTGTATTACGGATTAGGCATCTTTATTTTACACTCACACATATTGTGAGACATGTGTAACTTTTTCAAATATTGATTTTATCTAATTGTTTTGCACTCATTGAGAATCATGAAAATAATTCATTATGTGCTTAAATTTAGCAATTCTTATAGTTTACCAACTGAGAGAATTGGACTCTAAGTCCTAGTTTGTTTATTTTCTTTTCTGAGCTGCATAATATACTACTTACTGCACTTCTTATTTGCTGTGTTTTTAAAATTGTAATACCCTGAAGTTTATTTATTTATTTATTAAAGATTTCTGTCTCTTCCCCACCGCTGCCTCCCCTTTCCCTCCCCCTCCGCCAAGCAAGTCCCCCTCCCTTATCAGCCCAAAGAGCAATCAGGGTTCCCTGCCCTGTGGGAAGTCCAAGGACCACCCACCTCCATCCAGGTCTAGTAAGGTGAGCATCCAAACTGCCTAGGCTTCCACAAAACCAATAGGTGCAGTAGGATCAAAAACCCATAGCCATTGTTCTTGAGGTTTCAGTAGTCCTCATTGTCCGCTATGTTCAGCAAGACCGGTTTTAACCCAGGCTTTTTCAGACCCAGGCCAGCTGGTCTTGGTGAGTGCCCTATAGAACATCCCATTTTCTCAGTGTGTGGGTGTACTCCTCGCAGTCCTGAGTTCCTTGCTCGTGCTCTCTCTCCTTCTGCTCCTGATTTGGACCTTGAGATTTCAGTCCGGTGCTCCAATGTGGGTCTCTGTCTCTGTCTCTTGTCTCCTTTCATCGCCTGATGAAGGTTAATGTTCAGGAGGATGCCTACATGTTTTTCTTTGGGTTCTCCTTCTTATTTAGCTTCTCTAAGAACCCGAATTATAGGCTCAATGTCCTTTATTTATGGCTAGAAACCAAATATGAGTGAGTACATACCATGTTCCTCTTTTTGGGTCTGGCTTACCTCACTCAGGGTAGTGTTTTCTATTTCCATCCATTTGCCTGCAAACTTCAAGAAGTCCTTGTTTTTTACTGCTGAGTAGTACTCTAATATGTATATATTCCATACTTTATTCATCCATTCTTCAATTGAAGGGCATCTAGATTGTTTCCAGGTTCTTGCTATTACAAACAATGCTGCTATGAACATAGTAGAGCATATACTTTTGTTGTATGATAAGGCCTCTCTTGGGTATGAAGGTTTCTCAGGAAATTCGGGATCAACCTACCCATGGACCCAGCAATACCCTGAAGTTTTTGTTTGTGGAATTTATTTCCAATTGCTCCCTAGGAAGTACTTCATTGCTACAGCTACATTTCTAAGTGACTGAGCTACATTATTCACTGTTATTTTCTTAGAGGATTTACCACTATTTGTAAAGCTTAAGAACAGCCTTTTAGATCCTGAATGACAAATGAGAAGAAGAGAGAACTTATTTCTCAGGTCTCTTTCTTTTACCAACTTATTCAGAACCAGGTCTTTGTTTCATTTTGTTTTGTCCTTTGTTTTTTCCAGTTCCAGGTATCCGCCCCAGAGCATACTTAATGTTGGATAAGAACTTGATCAAATGAGCTCTACCTTCAGTCCACAAATAGATGCTTTAAAAAGGAAGCTTGTATCTTTAACATTCATTTCCCCAATTTTATTTTTATTCACTATTTTGTGAGTGGGGTATGCGTGCAGGTATATGCATGATACAACATGCATATAGAGAAGTCAGAGAACAACTTTCATGACTTTGTTCTTTTCTTACATTGTGAATTCTGAGAATCAAATTTAGGTAGACAGGGTTATGAGGCAATTGCTTTTATCATCTGCCAGCCCAATTTTCTCAACATCTTGCATTAAATGTATTATCTTAAACTTGAGTTATTCAGTTGCCTATAAAATGTTTCCTTTTTACTTCAGAGATTTTGCACATAATATTGAAAAATACATGTGCATGCAAATGACATGTATTTACTATGTTTAATGTGGTAATGAATGGCAGCTATTATAAATGTCAGTATGCTTGGAGGCCATTAAGGATGGACTTCTCCACTCATAATCAGATTCTGATATTAACTTCCTTTTTCCTGGTAGATACCAATTTTCAAAAGGTGAAGCAACATCATTACTTATAGATTTAAAATATCATAAAAGAGGAAGATAGATGTATCAGGGGTTTTGAGAAGATGGTATAGGGAAAGATACTTCTTCCTTGACAAGAGAGCAGAATTTGTCATGTACTTTAGGCTCTGGATGGATATATAACATCTTAAAACTACCCTAAATATTACATATTTTTGTCCACTTCCTTAAAAGTGAATCCTACTGACCTTTACAATTTCCTGGCTATGGGAACCACCCTTCAAAAAATCCAATTTACCCCATGAAATGTGAAAAGACTAGTAAGAGTAATTATCCCCTTAGGGAGATAATGTGCTTCCACACTCAAAGCCCTTCCTGTTATGCAGTTGTTCACAGATTCTTATTGCTTATCAGGCCCACTTTTGAATTGTAATTCAAACAGCCTAGTCCCTCCCCTTCTTTATAGTCCTCAGATGATGGCCAAAATCTATGTCTGCTTGTTTGATACTTTGAGCATTCTCATAATATCCTTGAAAACACTGGATTCCCCATTCAGCAACTTACTTACCCTTATTTCTTCTATTTCCCATTTCCTGAATTTATGGACCCTGTTAAGACCCTTTGAAGGTTTCTGTTACAGTATTAAAATGGCTTGAGATAAAGCAACTGGGGAGGGGGTGCTCCATAACACAGTCCTAAATTAATGGAAGTCAGAAAGACAGAAACAGGGCAGGAATCTGTGATGTGGCATTCCCCCTATGCATGCTGTGATTACCATTGATAAATTAAAAAAAATGCTTTGGGCCCTTATCAGAGCTATAGGGGAACAGAGCTAAGTGGGGAAAACTAAAGTAAATACTGGGAGAAAGAAGGGCAGAGTCAGAGAGAAGCCATGGAGCCCCACTGGAGCCAGACAGAACTTTAGCCCTTAAGCCACAGCCACATGGCGATACACAGGTTAATCAAAATGTTTTTTTTTTCATTGTGGCAGCCAGTTTCTATTCACAAAAAAGCTCCAGTCCATCTTTTAATTTATTTTGAAAAATTCCTGACTTTACAGAACTAAACTAAAATGTATTAATATTACACTCTTACATTTCCATGACAAACAAAAATTCATGAGCCAAAAAAAAAGCCCAAAAAAGGAAAAGGGGGGAGAAGCTTATAAAACTTAATATGGATATCTCAGCGTAACTGCTGAACAGAGAAATAATTAAAATGCTTTTAATTAAAAAATCATGAGTGGATGATAAAGTGTGTAGAAACTGAAAATTTACAAACTATTTAAAACCTGAAATCACTGACTACACAGATGGATCATGGGTGGTGGTGAACAGCAGAAAGGGATTATGGGTGAATCTGTACTGTTCTAGCTGCTCCCCATGCCACCTGTCTCCGAGGAAAGCCTGACACTGATTAGATACTGAGCCAGGCTGATGCTGGCAGCAGACCCAGTGATGGTGACCTGCCTATCAGTAGATCCTTCCACTGGGTTTGCAATTTTAATCTGCGCCCCAGACATCTGACGGATCTCATTGATTTTGGTGCCCTGACGCCCAATTATGCAGCCAATCAAATCATTTGGAATGGTGAGTTCATGAGAAGTAATTTGAGCAGATGCATCCAAACCCCAATAGCCTTTCACCTCTGGAGAGCTGGATTCAATGCCACTGAATCCGGTAATCCCATGGGTCATGGGAAAATGAGACTGTTGCATTGCCAACTGGTGCAGCTTGGTCAAATCTGGCTGTGGAATGGCATACTGTCCTTGAATGGTATAGGCCTCTAGAGGTGGTCCCTCCAGGTCAGGGTTGAGGCACATGAACGGGGTGGTGTGGGGAAAGCTCGCACTGTCACTGCCTGTGCTGTACCTTTCCTGACCACCTGCAAAGATGACTGGAGAACTCGAGGGCTTGGGCCAGTACGGGATGGTCACGCCCTTGGGGGGGGGGACTCCAACATGACCACGCAGATCTGTTTGACAAACTCAATGACGGAATGCCAGCAATAGTGATTACCCGCTCAGTTGAGCTGGGGACCATATCCCCTGCCACCTGGACCTGAGCCCCTGTACTCTCTCTTATTTCCTTGATCTTGCAACCGCCTTTTCCAATGAGAGAGCCACACTGACTAGCAGGGACCACGAGCCATAAGGTAACTGGGGGTCTGCTGGCAGCTGTGCTATTGGTCATAGAGCTGCTTATATCCTCTTCAAGTTTATCAATGATCATAGCAAACGCTTTGAAGATGGCATTAGTGGGTCCAGCCAAAGTGATAATTCTCTCAGGACAATTCCCTTCTGAGATGTTGATACGCGCACCACTCTCTTCGTGCATCTTCTTAACAGATTCTCCTTTCTTTCCGATGATACTGCCAACTTCCTTTCCATGCATAAGTAGCCTGATAGTAAGAGTGACATTTAATCCACCTTCAATCACACCAGTGTTCATGTCTAGTAGTTACAGGGTGCTGGACTTTTGAGTGGTGAAGTTTTTGGTCATGGGTGGAAGTGAATGCCAAAACTGGAGGCTCTAGTTGACTGAGGGGAAAAGGGGAGCAGGCGGGAAGGGGAAGGGCAGGCCAGGGGCGGAACAATGGGGCCAGCGGGAAGACTACCCCCCCTTGCTGGCGGTCGGAGGAGGGGGTTGGAAGGGGAAAGAGACCCTGGGGCAGGTGGAGGGCTGGCTGGTGGGCCGGCAGGAGAGGGTGCAGGCTGCGGCTGCTCCTGCTGCTGCTTCTGCTGGTCTGGGCAATAAAAACGGGTTTAATTAATATATCAGAGTTAGCCAATAAGAAACTGGAGCTAATGGGCTTAGTTAATTTAATGGGCCAATGATTTAATTAGTACAGTTTTTGTGTGATTATTTTTGGGCTAAGCGGTTGGAAACCAAGTGGCCTCCTCACAACAAATCTAGAGGCAAGAGCTGATGCAGAATCCATGGAGGAATCCTGCTAATTGGATTGCTACCCATGACTTACTCACTTTACCTTCTTATCCCAGGACCACCAGTCCAGGGATGCCAGTACCCACACTGAAGTGGGCCCTTCCACATCAAACATCAATCAAAATTAAAAGTGCCACAGGCTTCCCGTAAGTCAATCTGATGGTGACATTTCCTCACTTGAGGTTTCCTCTTCTAAAATAACCCCAGGATGCATGATGTTTACGTAAAACTGCACATACTCTGTAGTGGGAGGCTGATTGTTGGTTCCCAGCTGCCCAGCCAGCTTAGACCTGAAATAATCACACATAAACTGTATTAATTAAATTGCTGCTTGGTCCATTAATTCTAGCTTCTTATTTGGCTAACTCTTATATAAATTTAACCCATCTCTATGAATCTGTATATGCCACATGGCTTTGGCTTTCGGGCAAAGTTTTGGCATGTCTGACTCTGTTGGCAGCTCCATGGCATGTCTCTGACTCCACTCTTCTTTCTCCCCGCATTCAGTTCTGTCTTCCCCACCTACCTAAATTCTGCCTTGCTATAGGTCCAAAGCAGTTTCTTTATTCATTAATGGTATTCAAGCATCCAGAGGGAAATCCTACATCAATACTCTAATTCAAAAGGCAGGACTTTCTTTCTATTCTCTGCCCTCTTGCCAACAACACCTGGAATTTACTACTTGTCTGTCATTTTTGTCTAAAATAGTAATAAAACTGCCTCAGAGCTTACTTCTGAGTCACTTTTTAAATTATTTTATCAAGGACACTAAGAACTTGTAAAAGAAAACTCATGTTGCCCAGCAAGAGTGGAAATATTCATATTTTAATTAGTCTATCTACTTCCTCCCATATATATCAGACAACACTGAGGAAAGCTAGTGACACTGAAAAAATTAGGTCAAAAACTGGTAAATTGAGTGTGAGGTTAGGTAAAAGAAAAGATGAAATTTCTAATGTGTACTATATTAATAAATTTACTTACGTTTAATACTTAATTGCAAGGTTGAATGAGATGAAAATACAATCTTATACACATTGATACTTGTAATTCATTGCATATTTATTTAAAAATTTTTGTTATTTCTTGGTGCTAGAAAGAAGGCTCACAATTAAGAATTTTAGCTGCTTTCCACAGAGGTCCTAGGCCCATTACACCGACACCCACATGACAGTTCACAGTCATCTATAACTCCAGTCCCAGGGTATCCCACACTCTATTACGGCCTCCATACATATATGCAGATGGAAAATTATAGCCTATTTAGGGATAAAGATAACCAAACATAACTACAACATTCTAGTACCCACCAATCATTTAAGTTTAAATCAGTCAAGCAGTCTGATAGGTTTTTAAAATTTATTTATTTATTTTACATCTCAATTGTAGTGTCTTCTCTCTCTTCTCTTCCCATTCCTTCTTTCCAGCTCCCCTCTGCCCTACTCCATGTACTCCTCCTCCATTTCTGTTCAGAGCTGGGCAGGCTTCACATGGATTTCAACAAAACATGGCATATCAAGTTGCAGAAGGAATAAACACTGATGAATCCATTTCTCCTATTGTACCTTCAATTCCTGAGATTCTTTCTTCCATCTCTTTAATTCTGTTGGTGATGCTTACATCTGTATTATCCAGATTTTCTATTTTCTGATTTTTCTCAGTTTGTGTTTACTTTATTGTTTCTATTTCAATTTTCATTTCTTGAAGTTTTTTTTTTTAACCTGTTTGTTTTTTCTTGGCTTTCTTGACATTTTTTAAGGAATTTGTTGATTTCCTCATTTTTTTTGGCTGTCTTTTCATCAATTTCATTAATGGAATTTTTAATCTATTCTTTAAGGACCTCTATCATCCTCATATAATTAAATTTACGATTGTTTGCTTGTGTTTCTTCTGTGCTCGAAAATCCAGAGCTTGTTGTAGTATAATGGTTGGGCTTTGGTGTTCACATATTGCCCAGGCTGTCGTTGTTTGTGTTTTTACACTTAAGTTTAGGTATCTGTATTTGGAATGATTATAAGTTTGGTTGCCTATATTCACCAATCATTTCTAGAATTGTCATTGTTCAGTGGGTGTTTTCTCCGTTGGTTTCTGCTTTCTCTCTGGTCTTCTGGATTTCATGGCCTATGGCTAAGGAGAGGGGCTCTGCTCATGTTGGGAACTAGAATTCTGATGCCTGGATGATATTTGTTCCAGCAAGAGATTGCTCCCCAAGTTTTGGACTGAAGTTCTGGCTATACACATGCATGGCCTCTGATATGACTAGGGGTCCTCTGGAGTTCAGAAGTTGAACTAGCTTCTGATGGAATAGGAGGCTTCTATCTCGTTTACTGGGAGTTGTGCTGGTCTCTGTGGTTCAGAATGATGGTGTGGCATCTGAGCAATGGAATTCTGGGCTAGCCTCATGGAGTATAAGGCTTCTACCAGAGGTGTTGTCTGGGATATGATAATGAAGAGAGAGGGGCAGTTGGAGTCATGCTGAGTAAATGAAGATAGGGTGGTATTCCTTCTTACCTTGTGTTCAGGATGCTGGTCTGGCCTCTGGTAGGTAAGAGGCTTCCTCCAGAAATCTGGGCCAGGATCAAGTTGGAAGGAGTACCTTCTTTTAGGATTGTGCTGGGCCAGGCAGATGGGGGGTTGAGTGTGGTGGTGACTTACCTGGTTTTTAAGCCTGGTCTTTGATGCAGTGGAAAGCTTTCTCCAGAGGTGTGAGCTGGGGCATGGTGACAAGGAGAAGAGGAGCAGTTGGTATTATGCTGGGCAGGCACAGGCAGTGTGTATGTGAGGTCTTACCTGGGGTTCAAGATGCCAGACTGGCCTCTAGGAAATGGGAGGTTTCCTCTGGAAGTGTGGGCTAAAATCAGGTGTTCTGTGTTTCTTGAAGTTTATTTTTCCTCTTTTCCTTTGGTTAGTGTGGCAATTTTTTTCCATATGTTTAATGTGAGTATTTGGATAAGATCCTGGTGTTAAAACTCATAAATTCTATTCACTTCCAGACCATGTCTCCTTAAACTCTTTTAAGTTTCCTGTAGCATAAAAAATAAGAACCCAGGACAGATATTATGATCCAGCCTGAAGATCAGAAAAGCAATCCAGCCAACCACTAGAGAGATCTTTTACTTCTACAAAATCTTCAGACTGAAAGGGTTATCCTGCATTGCTCTCCACCTGATGGAGGAAGGTCATTGGCTAATAAAGAAACTGCCTTGGCCCATTTGATAGGCCAGCCTTTAGGTGGGTGGAATAAACAGAACAGAATGCTGGGAAGAAGGGAAGTGAGCTTCATCACGTCTGCCCGCCGACCCAGGATGGACGTAGGCTAGAATTTTCCCGGTAAGCGCACCTCAATGCTACACACATTAATAGAAATGGGCCAGGCAGTGTTTAAATGAATACAGTTTGTATGCTGTTATTTCAGGGCATAAGCTAGCCAGGCGGCTTGGAGCAGGGTGGCAGGAATGCAGCCCGCAGCTCCTTCAACATCCACCAACCTCAGATTCCAAATTCCACTGACTTCTTGTCTCTTCCTCTTTATAGTCTCTCTATCCAGCCACATCACTTCTGTCCACACCTTCCTACTGCTGGGATTAAAGGCATGTAATCATAAATGTTGGAATGACCTTTGTGTGAGCTCTGTTTCTCTTTTAGAAAGATTCAATCTTGTGTAGCCCAGGGTGACCTTGAACGCACAGAGATTCTCTGACTTTGCCTCCTGAGTCCAGGGATTAAAGGTACGTACCACCACTCCCTGACCTATATGGCTGACTAGTATGTCTGCTTTGCCCTCTGGTCTTCAGGCAAGTTTATTTATTAAAATACAAATAATATAATTACTATAGTGTCCAACTGGTTCATATATAGTCTCTCATAATTTATCACTTCTTGTTTCTGTTCTCATATTCTGAATTTTGATTTCACTGGAGGACTCTCTTCTTGTGTTTCTGCACCAGTAAATTGTGATTTTTCTATATTTACTTCTTTGACAGTTTTGATGTAAGTGATTTGTCCTCTAACCTCAGTTCCCAGATAGGTCCCAGAGGAGTTGCTGACTTCTTCAACTGTTTAACTTTTATTTGTCTTTAGCAGAGAATATCCATTTTCATGATCCACGTGAAAACCAGAAACTACAGTTTTTACTAAACTATTCAGACTCAACTTTAGGTTAATTTATAAATATTCATTGTTAATTTAATTTTATTTGACCATTTATTTCTTCATTTCTCCCTTACACTTACACTGGTTGTCACATTGACCACGTTTGAAATGAATTGCAGATATGGAAATGATTAATATATCTAGACATTGCCTTTCAGAAGTACGTTGACAGTGGACTTTCAAGAAGCCAATAGAATGTAGACATGTATTATAATATGATGTAATTATTTCATATTATTAGTATTTTTACACAGTTTTGCAAAAGATGTTGTGGAAAACAGTAGGCAGAAGTTGATTTGGCTTTTTGGAAATTTTAATATGGATTATTTTTTAATATCATGTTTTAACTGTGTCATCTGAAAATCCTTCATTACTACTCTAGGAAAAACTTAGAAAATATGGGCCAAGTTAGTCCAGGCTAAGGATTTTTTTAAGCAATGAATTTTTCCAATGCATATGTATGATAGAGACGAGCATCTGATTTCTTCAGGTTTATGCTGTCACATAACAAAATGAAACCTCATTTTGGTGATGGATCTATCATTGCTGATGCCTTTGTTCTAACAATAAAGGTCTTATCTGTTTTATTTTTCTGAAAAATTAATACCACCTTTCTTTTTTTTCTGATTTACTAATAATATAATTATGCTATAAATACACTTATTTTCTTTAACAACATATATTATTTTCATCACATATTATTTTGAAGATATTTTCTTCATATATAAAATGACCAAGAAAAGCTGATAGTTCAAGTTCTAACATAGCAGTAATGAAAGTAAAATAATGATATTGCATTTTCAAAATAAGTTTTGAATTTTTTATTTATAACTAGATACAATTATTTTATATGTATGTCTTAGTTTGTGATTATAAAAATACCATAATGTATAAGCTAAATAACTAAAATTAATTTCTCATACTTCTGGAGCCTGAGAAGTTCAAAATCAAGACCAGTTCTGTTTCTGTTGGGAGCACACTTTCTGATTTGTAGATAGTAATTCTTATTGTATCCTTTCATGGCAAAGAGAGAGGAAAAAAGAGAGATTTATTCTCTATACCCACATTTAAGGGCAGTGATCCCATTTGTTACAGTTATGACTTCATGGCCTCATTGCCCCCGAGGTCCCATATGCTGATACAATCTATCACCATTGTGGTTTAGACTTCAACCTATGACTTTTGATAAACACATTAAACCCTTAAAGGACAGTCACCATAGTAGGTTCTGTATTTATTCACGTTACCCAATAAGTTTCTAACAGTAGGATGATATTTATATTATAAGGGGTTAATGACAAAATTTTTATATATAACTTTAATATTTATTAAGTAAACACTGTGTGGTATGACAGACACAGAAGTACACTCTATATAAAAATGAAAAATAATCAGAGGTTCTGTTCTCTAGGAAGTTACATTCTTATGGGTCGTAAAATATTTCATTTACATGTTTTATTGTTGTTGTTCAATAACTGAAAATTAGACATATAAACAAAATAAAAAAATAAGAAAAAGCATTGTTAGACAAACTAGTTTTAAGGCTATTAAAGTAGGCCACAGGAAAAAATGCTATCAAGTTAAGATAACTTCAAAACTTGATTTCAGATATACTCCTATAGGTGAAAAATTGTGATTTTGTGCTTCTGAGCATGTATCTGTCAAGTTTGCAAACATTCCTGCAGTGTTCTTCTAGTTGCCCAAACTTTCGTGTTTTACAACCTTTCTCAGCCCCTGTGAATACAAAGCTTCTCTTTTTCCTCATGAACCTACTGTCAGGAAAATTTTGTTAAAATTTATTTCTTCCATTGTGTTACAAAACCAATATGGATATTGAAGAAATATTTTGACATTGGCCACGCATAAATATACATGCAGAAATACACAATTTATGCCACACTCAAACCTGAAAGACCCTTATCTGCTAATAATCAGGTAGTAAAGTTACAAGCAGTCTGTGAGGTTCATCTATTACAACTCAAATGTAAATTTTAACATTTCTGTACTGTTCTATATCATGCTATCACAGTTAAGGATTACAGCTCTATAATCAGTTTATATAAGTAGCTTGCTATTTCTAAATTTCCTCATCAGTAAACCTGAAGTAGTATTAACATGCATAAAAACATTATAATCAAATTCTGTCTAATTGGGCTCAAGGTCTGCTCAATAGATGGGAATTCATACCTGCTACACAAACTTTGCCTAGCATGTAGACCCTGGAGAAGAACCTGTTACTGTCATTTTTCTAAACCAATATAATTTTAAACTGCATTATAAACATGTACCCATATAACCATGGATAAGGACAGCTCTTATCTCTCATTAAAGAACCTTCTGCTTTCTAACAGATGGAAGCTATTGCAGAAACTCACAACTGGTCGAAATGCAGAGAACACCTAATCGTGGGGTTCCTATTGTTAACGGTACATCTGAAATCCCTACACCTAAGATTCGGGAAACATTGCAGAGGAGGGAATGGAAAGATAGAAAGATTAAAAGGACCAGAATGCCTGTTACTAGATAGTATATTCTAGACATGAATGGAGGGCTGCACCCATCCAATCCCAACAATACGGTTGCCAGAACAAGCCCTTCATAATGACACCAACACCAGTTGATATGCTAGAATGCATGAAAGAAGTATCTCTTTCCCTCTATTTCTCTCTCTAAGGCCCCTCTCCACACACTGATGAAGAGCTACCAGGCAATCAGTGGTTGATAAGAGAAGGGAAAAACAAACAAAGAAACAAAAAAACAATCTTCTCCAGTGATATGCTTGCTGATATGTTATCCAATCCCAAGTCAAAAGTCCTAAGCACAAGAATTTGAGAAGGAGTAGAGTAAATATGGGAAGAGATGTGGATAGAAAGAGGCGTAGAAACATTAAATACAGTACCTATGCTTGACAGCATCAAAAAAAAGTAAATAAAAAAGTGAAATTACCCATTGTTTTACAGTGAGAGTTAAATATTAATAATGGTAACATTAATTCATGATTATTAAGTTCTTAAAATGTGCTTATCTGTGGTCAAACATTTTACTTATATGGTCTGATTTAATTAGTGAAAGAACCTTTAGGTGAGCAATAGTCATAACCAAGGTTCACTGAGATAAATCCTCAACAAGAACATCCCTGGGAAATTGCTAACATTTAAACCAAGTTTTTTTTTTTTATTTATAACTTTTCAAATAGTGAATTCAAGACATAATCCATGGTATTTGGCACTTAGAGACAAACCCAATTGATTATAAAAGTCTAGAATTAAATGTATTTTACATTAATTATGTTATTCAAAATGTAACAATTTTCTTTCCTCTCAGGTTATAAAATCAAATCAATAAATATATTAATTGAAAAATTTTACAATTAATAAAATTACTCACTTTTAGTTATTTTTTTTCTCAGAATAGGAAAATTTATTACTGTGCTTCCACTGTCAAAAATTAGGATCTTGGTCTTTCCTTCTTGCCTTTGTATAGGGCCAAAGGGACATATTGGCTACTTTAACACCTTTAAAGTGGACTCCAGGAATATAACCTATAGCATGAAATGATGTGGGAGGTCCTTCTGTCTATGTGTTGCTTTTATTGGTTAATGAATAAAGAAACTGCTTTGAGCCTATAGCAGGGCAAAACTTAGGTAGGTGGGAAAGACATAACTGAATGCTTGGAAGAAGAAGGCAGATTCAGAGAGATGCCATGAAGCCGTCAGAGCTAGACATGCCAAAACATTGTCAGTAAGCCACTGCCATGTGGCGATACACAGTTTACTAGAAATGGGATAAATTAAGATATAATAGTTACCCAATAAGAAGCTAGAGCTAATGGGCCAAGTAGTGCTTTAAATAATATAGGTTCTGTGTAATTATTTTTGGTGTAAGCTAGCTGGGTGGCCAGGATAAGCAAGTGGCTTTTTGTAATAGTCTGTAACTCTATGTCCCTAACAAAGGGCTTTACTCTCTATTTTTTGAACATCACAGAAAAGATAACATGAGAAAAGAATGAGATGTGATTTAAAGAATTTTTAACAGCGTTTTTAAAGGGATAAAGTTGTTGTCTCCAATTGATCGAGATACAAAGAAACAAATGTTTTGAAGCAATGCCCACATGCTGTGTCCATTATATATTGTGTATATTCATTTTTATTATGCTGCTGTCATCATATTTGCTGTTTTCAGCAAATGAATACATGCCACATGCATTGCTTTTTGGGTCTTGGACATACACGTGTATATAATTTAAGATTATAGCTTTGCATTTAGATTTTAAAATTAAAAATTAAGATTCAAGATTTTTTTTTGAGAAATTGAAAAAGTAAACTGAGATCTGAAAAAGGAAAAGATGTAAAAGGAATAGTACAGACAAAAAGTAGTAATTTGATAATATAAGTGATACAAAATCATTTTTATTCATTTATATTATATTAAATGCATAGTATATAGATGCATTATAGTGTATTAAATCCTGTTTTAAGAGACAGAAGACAGTCATTTTTCAATAACTTGCAATATATATTTTCTCAATTATTCATACTAATTTCCTAAAAAAAATTGTGAATTTTTTAATAATCAAATTTTATTATAATATAGTTTCTCTTATTCAGTATTTTTAATCATCATTGGATAAGAATTAAATTTATTGAAATTCATGTCCATAAGATTTACAGGCTTTTATGGGGTTAAATGTATATAGTCTAAAACTAATTAATATCACAGAATTTATTTGAAAGAATCATTTTAATTTTACCTGGTAAATTGGGAAAATAAATAGTCATTCTAAGAAGGACCATAGTTAAGTCTTTTTGGAATAGATCTTATTTTTTTTCAAAAGTTTTAACTTAGATAAAATTTCCTCAAAATTATTTTTCTGATATCAGGATATGGACATCCACAATATGATGTAGGGTGGAAGAGGTAACACTTCGACCTTGCACAGCACTTTGTTAACCACTTTTTTTTTCAAATGGCCATTTCTTTTGTTGCTAGATGGCAGATTTGTAGGAGAGTGGCATCCAAAAATCATTACAACTGCAGCTGTATTTCATGCAATTGTTGAAGAGTTTTCTCTGTTCAAGGATTTCAAAATACTTTTCAATGGTAAATTGCCTTTATAACATTTTCTTTTTGAAAAATATAAAATCCAAAGCATGAAGAGCTGTAGTTTACCAAGGTCAGCTATTAATTTTCTTCACCAGTAAATTCATTGTTCATCTACTAAATGCTGAACACTTTTTTGAGTGCAGTGAAATCTTAAGAAATAAAAAAGCAAGTTTTCTTAAGTCAGACGTTTGGTTTAATGCAAAGGGGAAGAACTGAAGGAAATTAGGTACAGGTATAAAACATTTATAAAGCAATTATAAGTCATTCCCATTAAGTGCTTTAGCTTTTAGAGTGTTTTTTTTTTTTTTAAAGGAGGTGCATAGAATGAAGTAACATTGTATAATTAGGATCAATGACCCTGGGAAAGTTTTTAATGAGTGAGGCAGATGTTTAGGACTGCAAAGTGGAGATGACATTCTGGGCAGATTAAATGGCATATTTAGTGGGACAGAGGTCAAAGAGAGCAAAATTTATGCATGGGTTGACCTCCACTTTTGTCAAATATAAGCAAAGGCTGCATAGTCAAATAAAGCCAGACACCCTTCAGTAAAGAGATGAATCTCTTTCAAGAAGAACATAAGGAGCAAAGATATGGGAAAGAAATGATGACAGGGTAAATTTCTTATTATAATACAAGTGCTAAAAAATACAAGAAAAATAGGAAGGGCTTTTAAATAATTTATGCATTCCATGTTGAACATCGCCAATCAAATCTCCAGAAAGGAATCTAAGAATCCATAGAAACCTTGAACATAACACAATGTTTTGCTACCCTGCATGAAATTATGTAAGTGGATGTGACATATCAATTTATATAAGTTTTATTAATTAATAAATATTTCTATAACACAAAGAAAGTAATAGATTCAAGGCATTATCATATAGTGTCAATGATTATATGTTAAGAGAACTTTAAATAGAGAGTTCTGTAAAGTTGATGTTCTCTGGGCCTATGTACAATTTTACAAGTTTCTGTCTCTGGTCTGATCATCTGTTCTAGAGCCAACTTGATTGATAATTAGGACAACGATCTATATTAAAATTTAATAAACTTCCCCCTGAAAAACAAGTAATACTTCCTAGGATAAACTATTTCAAATCTGTTTGTTATCTAGCCATAAAATTTTTAACAAGCAGGTCTCACTACATATCCTCTGTTATGTATGTAGTATTTTATTATATTTACTCATTTGTTAAATTATTATTATATATTATTTGATGACCAGGCAAAACAACCAGGGAAAGAAAAGAAAAATATATCATTGAAAACATGTGTAAGACATTGTATAGAAGGCTTTCTTTTGAAATACCAACCAGCTCCCAAATAAAGATGTGGCGACTTATATTAGTCATTAATACTTGACTTTAGCTTATGCTCATCCTACTGCCTCTTATAACTTAAATTAACCTGTTTCACTTCATCTAAGTTTGGTCTCATGGATTTTTTTTTTTTACCTTTCTTTCATTCTATAAATGCTACTAGAAGTCTGACTGGCAGTTGACTGTCTGACTCCCCAATTCTCCTCTCTTTTTCCTTATTCTTTCCTTTTTGTCTTCCTACTTATTCTCTCTGCCTTCCAGCCCCATCTATCCCTTTATGTGGGATTCCACTCCATATTCTGTGATTACCATTAATGAATAAAAAAAAACTTCCTTGGCCTGTTGATAGGACAGAACTTAGGTAAGTGAAGAAGACTGGACTGAATGCTGAGAGGAAGAAGGCAGAGTGAGAGAGACATCATGGAGTCACAGGAGATAGACATACTGAAACTTTGCTGGTAGGCCATGACCTCGTTGTGATATGCAGATTAACAGTAATGGGTTAAGTTAATATGTAAGAGTTAACCAATAAGAAGCTAGAGGTAATGGGCCAAGCAGTGATTTAATTTATATAGTTTCTGTGTGATTATTTTGGATCTAAGCTAGCTGAGTGGCTGGGACAAACAAGCGACTCTTTCTTTAACAATCCCTCTACTGTTTAGCTATTGGCCATTCAACTTTTTATTATACTATTCACCTTAGACAGGCAAGGTGAAACAGGAACACATCTTTACATAATTAAACAAATTCAATATAAGCAAAAATAACACATCTTTCCAAGTTAAACAATTATTCTGAAACGCAAACAAATTCAACACATCTGTATATAGTTAAACTAATATTCTACAACAGCATTGTCCTATTGTTCTTTAGTTATTTACTCCCAGCTGTTCTTGAAATATCACCCTGTAACCCCTGGCATTTGTCACTTTCTTCTGATGCAGAGGAAATCAAGGTTCCTCTTGTGGATCATAGTTTAAAAAAATTAATAACTTAAGAATAGACTCAAATGTTCAAGAACCCTTTTACTAGAATTTAAAAGAGACTTCAGGGCAGTCAAACTGTAAACGT
The DNA here is from genome assembly GCF_014885135.2 of Alexandromys fortis. Classification (NCBI taxonomy): domain Eukaryota; kingdom Metazoa; phylum Chordata; class Mammalia; order Rodentia; family Cricetidae; genus Alexandromys; species Alexandromys fortis. The sequence continues at coordinate 182,694 of NW_026068325.1, forward strand.
CCACAAGTGCCCAAAGAAGGATAATGAAGAAGAGAATGAAAATGGGTATTCCATTTAAGCTGACATGGACATCCGCACATGGACAACAAACAGACAAATAGCGGGAAGTGATGCTTTAGAAAAAGAATAATTAGGAAGCCAAATATGTTGGGGAAACACAAGTTTTAAGGAAAGCGTTTTTTAAAAAAGAGACAGATGGAAAAGAGAAGTTTCCCATTCTGAATAATTTTTGAAAGTGGGCAGACTTAGAAAACTGCATTGCTGTATTGCTGTGGCATGATAAGCTAAGTTAAGGGTGGGACACTAGAAAGGAACAGCACAGTATTTCATTAAAGGACTAGGGTTTTTTTTTTTTTTTTTTTTTTTTTTTTTTTTTTTTTTGGTCTAGTTCTTTAGCAGGCCTCAAGGCTAGCACATCATCCTAGAGGCAGTTCCTTAGGTACGTAATTGATTCAGTCCAAATGAATTGTTATATTTTCACCCATCCAAAAGTTTCCTTCTCTCTTGACCAAAGGAATTTATTTTTTAAAGAGGGCTGGGATGGTTTGAAAGAAATTGACCCCCTTAGGGAGTGGTACTATTAGGAGGAGTAACCTTGTGGAAGTAGGTATGACTTTGTGGGAGGAACTGTGTCACTGTGGGGGTAGGTTTTGAGATCTCCTATGCTCAGTCTATCCCCAGTGTGACACACAGTTGTTCCTACTGCTTGCAGATCAAAATATAGAAGCCATAGCTCCTTTTACAGCAACATGTCTGCCTGCATGTTACCATGTCTTGCCATGAAGGTAATGGATTAAATCTCTAAAAATATAAACCAGCCCCAATTAAATGTTTTTCTTTATAAGAGTTGCCCTGGTCATGGTGTCTCTCCACAGTAATAGAAATCCTTACTAAGATGGGTACCTTACAGCTAACATTCTACTAGAATAAATCAACACCTCTCATCATTGAATTACCCATGGTGCCATTATGCTTAGGAAAACTTCCCAAAATCTCCCTACATATTACTAGAAATTCATAATAGTTGCTGAGGCATATCTTTGATTTAAGAGGAAGCTTAAGTCTCAGAAAAAGAATATATTCATTTCATCACACCAATAGATGTGTACTTATAAGTTCCATTGATTGTGCATAATGACTGGCTGTGCAAGTATATTGCTTTCTTTCTAACTTGACATTTTCAACAGAATATCAGTACCAATAAATGCCCAATAAAGTATATAAAGAGAAGCTTAGGTTGGAAAACAAAAATTGAAGATTCTTTCCTTTTCATTCAGGCCGTAGCCACTTGCCCAGTGTGCACTGAATTGGAAAGCTTTTGCTTCATGTTAATATTTGTGATGTTGCTTCTTTCTTTTAATGAAATTGTCTGCTCCCATCTTAGGCTTGAAAGCTGTTATATCATGAAGACAAACTAGGTTCATTCCTGTTTATGATTAAACCTCTGTTTCTCAAAGATTGGGATATTCCCCACCTATAACCTTAACTGCAAATGGTTCTATAATACCTGTTCCAGGAAGCAGAAACCATATCTTAGTTTCAAAAAGCTGTCCTGGGTCTGAAAAAGCATGGGATAAAACCAGACTCGCTGAACATAGCGGACAATGAGGACTACTGAGAACTCAAGAACAATGGCACTGGGTTTTGATCCTACTGCACGTACTGGCTTTGTGGGAGCCTAGGCAGTTTGGATGCTCACCTAACTAGACCTGGAAGGAGGTGGGTGGTCCTTGGACTTCCCACAGGGCAGGGAACCCTGATTGCTCTTTGGGCTGACAAGGGAGGGGGACTTGATTGGGGGAGGGG